>NC_080422.1:20945046-21026135 GCF_029873635.1 Malania oleifera
GAGCTGGATGAAAAAAAGAATTAGATAAACAAGCCTGAGAGAGCTGAAGACAAAGAGTGAGATGTTTGTATCCCATGGTGGTAGCGAAAAGGAGAGCGAGAGAGGAAGCTTATGTTTCTTCCGTAATCCTAAAGGAGGAATTTCTTGAGGTTAGAATAATTTTCATGTAAATACTAGTTATTATATGGATCTAAAGATATATTACATTATGGATCATGGTATTATTAAATTAATAATGATAATAATTAAATTAATATATTTTAATTTTCTATTTTACATTTTCAGTTTTAAATTTTGTTTGGAATCACTACAAGTTACTCGACCTTATTGTTGTTTGTCTTCTCAGTTTTGCATGACCTTGCGACATGTTGTTGCAGTATGTGAGTTGTGGTATGATTGCTTGTGGTAACTGAACGTGTTGCCGTTTGATATGATTTTTGTGATTCGTTCAGAGTATGGATCTCGTGAGTTTGTAGGTGGTTCTGGAACCGGGTTTAGGGACTATTGAGTCAGTCCAAAACCTCCACTACTGAGTTCTATGCAAGTGCCTCACACGAGTCCACAGCCCGTGAAGGTACTTAGAGGCTCGGGGGTTCCCGATGGGCCTGGACTCTTAGGAATTGTAGAGGGCTGGGGTCTTGTTGAAATGCATGGGCCGATCTTTTAAAAAAACAAAGTGGGGTCTGGGTCTTTTTCAAATTGTGGAGGGCTCTAGACTTTTATGTAAAACGTGCAGCTGAGGTCTGGTGTGGTCTTTGTTAGTTTTGTAAAATGTGTGGGCCTTCTGAGTACCGCCGTTGTTTTGATTACTTTTGATATAAAAAAATAGCCCAGACGGTTAGGGTCTTTTTAAAAAAACACTAGTGGGACGGGCTATTTTTAAAACGTTACCTTGGGTGGGCTTGGAGTCCCTGTGTTTTAAATATATTAGGTAGGGCTTTTAAAAAACAAGTGGTAGGGGTTGGTTCAAGTTTCTGGTTCATTGGGTTTAGGTTCGGTCGTTGCAGTTAGGGCTTAGTTCAGTGAGAGCTCTAGAGGCTCTGTACGAGTTTATGGAGCAGATTCAGGCCTGCGTGTCGGTCGCGGAGAGAGTTGGCAGTTGGCGTCTAGGACGTCAAGTCCAGTACTGTTCGAAGGTTCAAGTTCAGTGGGCTAGGCTTAGATTTAGCAAGTTAGGTTTGGTGGGTTAGGTTCAGGTTCGGGGAAGACTTGAGTCTGGTTAAGGTGCATGGTTAGATTTTGGTTTTAATGTTCAAACCCAAGTTTGGGTTCGGGTTCCTTCTTTCACAATTACTTACAATCCAAACTCAAGTTGCAACGTCCCGAAATTTCTTAATATAAAATGTCACATAATAGATCAAATGGTCAACCCGAACCCATGGGTAGCGAGGACACATGTTAAGTACAATGAAAAAACCTAGCAGCAGTAAACATAAAATCTCAAACATCTAATCATAATATAAGAGCTTTCTATAACATCAAAATACTGTTATTATATAGAACCTCCAAAATTCAAAATAACACTAGGATCAAATAGCAAAAACCCCCAATCCTAGTTCAATGCTTACCCTTCTAGTAGGAAGCTCCAATCACTCAATGACGGCTCTGGCCCGCCGGTCTCACTGGATTTCCTGAAAATCATTTATTGTTTGGGGGTGAGACACTTTAACTAAGGAAAAATAAACTAAATACAGTTGTGTGACAACATGAATATTTAATGCATTTATATGTATACAGTACATTTCATAGTTTTATAAACATCATCATATCGTTCTGGGTAAACATATATTTTCACATCTGTTAATAAATCATAACATACATAAAATCATCTATTATAACTGTAGTACTGAAAACAAATCCATGATGAATAACTAGCTGGTGTCATGTATTATCCCCCATGACGGGTTGTGCAGCCTGAAGGCAGGACCCGACAATGGCTGGCTGACCACTGTCGAATCAAATATGTCTGTAAGTACGATGAGCTCGCCACACCCTGGTCCAGACTGCCAGGTGGACGTCCACACTCTACTGAAAGCCACATCGACTATCCATCTCCCATCCCTTTATGGGATGGTTAGTACTAATCTGACGTAGATATCTGATCTACACATATAGCTACGGTACCGAGCCCCTGAACTAAATTAAACTAACATCTTGGTTGTGATAACATATAATACATGGTCATATATATAACATCATTATGGCCTCGTGCCGAAAATATAGTAATTATGGCCTCATGCCAAAATCATACATAAATATGGCCTCGTGCCGATATCATAAATACGTGGCCTCGTGCCAATAACATAAATACGACCTCGTGCCGATAACATAACTACATGGCCTTGCGCCAAAATCGTTCAGGTATATATATATTCCGAAAATAAATCATTTATCATATATTTGTCAAATTCATCACAACATAGCTCAATTTTTTCATAATACCCGAAATTATGCTTTGTTCGTAAAATCTTTCACATCATAATACATTTCACATAAAATAATATTCGTGCCACACGTATGCTGTTAAAAGTCATACTTCATATTCTAAAATCGTGATTTTCCGACACCTCATACATACATATATATTTTAATCATCATAGCAGTATTTTCCCAATCGTACATTTCATTCGTAATATACAATATAACATATGCTTTTCTGAAAATAAATTTACTCATAATCAATAATAATTTGCATGGAAAATTACTACTTTAGTTTATTCCCTTACCTGACTACTGAGAAATTTGTTAAGACCCAAATCCTACACCCTTGATGCCCGAAATTTAACTCCTGCAATTGACATTTTCCTCAGATTAATTAATCTATTTTTCTAAAATAATGCTCATCTAGCCTTCCCTAGACTTCATATACATCAAATTAATATTTAAACTATTATTTAACATCCCCACTTAATTTTCTAAATTTTGCTTACGGGTCCCAAAATTACACCCGCGGCACTCACCTAGTCCCTAAATTCCAGAAATCTTACTTCAGTCCCAGATGCTTAATATTTTAGCATTTCTAAATTAATGCTAATTAATTAAAAATAACCCATTAATAACGCCCGTACCCCAAATTTGGGGTTTTGGTCTGACACCCCCCACGAGAATTCCGTCCCACTAGACTTGTAGAGAATCATACCTAGATTCTCGTGGTGGTGTCCGTTCGTCAATTGGGCTTATATTTTGCAAGAAATTAAAGAAAAAGGAAAAAATGGCTTACCCCAGGGAATACGCTTACGCCGCTTCTACCACCGATCCACTCCGGTAGAAATGACGGCAGCGGCGAATGGAGTCCAGTGGTATTTTCAGATTTTCGATCGGGCAAAAATCCGTCACGAAATCGAGGAGAGAGGGAGAGAAAACGTGAGGAGAGAGAGAGAGATTGCAGGTTGCAGGAAATAAAATGAAGAAAAGAAAAAGTAAAGAAGAAGAAGAAGTAATCCTGAAGCAAGAAGCTTCAGGATGTAATAATAATAATAATAATAATAATAATAATAATAATAATAATAATAATAATAATAATAATATATATATTTAATTAATATTAATAATAATATATTATATTAAAAAAATAAAAATAAATTTTAATTAATTTTTTTTCTTTATCTTTTAAATCCAATCAATTAATTAGTTAATTAATTAATTAATTAATTAATTAATTATTTTTTTTGGAAATCAATCCACTAATTTTTTTATATCTCTTTTTGGGGTTTTTTCACAAGTACTTAGAGTCTTGTATGAAAAATTCCCAAATCTGATACTATATGGAAATGGTTCTCCCTTGGTGTTGGATTGATACTGTTGATTGTAGCAGAGGTTGGATTTCTGGGTGGCCTCATAGTTAAGTTTCAATCGTTTGCTAGGATAGTTTCATAATCTGGCCTCAAAGTGGAGTTTTTGTTGGTCTCAGGTTTAACCATTGCACACAGGCTGGAGTTACTATAGTTTTGATTCTTTTGTTCTAATAAGATTATGTAGGATTGGTTTTGAAGCAATACCATAGGTGTAGTTATTTGGATTTTGTCAATTTCTGCTTGGATGGCCTTAGTTTCAGTTTTTTTGGCAGTTTTGGCTATAGTGCTATTCTCTGTTGGAGTGACTCCAGCAAAATATAAGTGTCATGGCTCTTTGGTCTATTTCCAATTATCAACTATGGTTGGTTTCAGACTAAATTCCTTTGGATGCTGCAGTTCCGTTTGAAGCAACAACTTAGATGCAACTTATTGGTTGCCATGATTTTTGGAAAGGACTCTTCATGGATCTCTAAAGCAAAAATTTTGGAATCTCAGGTTAGCCAATATTGTAAATGTACTTTTTTTATTTATATTTATTATGTTGCTATTATTGTTGGATGGCATGGTAAATGGGCTATGATTTAGCTTCTTGTCTAGAGTGTTATGCAAGATTACTGGAACTGAGCATGTGTCCCCTTTGGGTATGCCCAGAGTATGCTTGTACATACATATTTGATTAATATACATTTACTTTTACCGATCAAAAAAAAAAAAAAAAAAATAGGGAAGGGAAAGCCATAGTTACCTACAATCTTCCATTTCTTGAGTCTTCTTTTCCTGCCTTTGAGCCTGTCAAGAGTTAGTCTAGAGCAATCCTCTAGAGGGTCAGCTTCTGTGTACTATACAAATGCACTAATGAGTGTATCCTTCCAGATCAGGGTAGTTTGGCACCAATGGGTGTGCCTTCTAAGGAGATGACTCCAACCTTCGAGAGTCTGGCCTGAGGATTGCTGCTACTTTGTGGTTTCCTACAAAACCTTATTGTATTGCCTCTGAATCTCTTGAATGTGCCTTCCTTCTTCTGTCAATCTGCCCCTCTCTTCTCTGTCTGCGTCTATCCTCCCTCTCTCATTTGTAGTGTTGGTGTCCTTGCTCTTTGCAAGGCTCCTCTATTTATAGGGTTAGTCCTAGGTTAATTTAGGCAAGGTCTGGATTGTCCTTTTTTCTCTCCTTCCTTCCAAGCAGCAATCCCATTGCTAGCTTTCCTTCCTACAACAACACGATCCCCAATTCCTATGATATGGTCGATTCTCCATTTAATGGAGGGCCTGGTCGAGAATTTGGTGGGGGATGCAGTTCAAAATTTTATTGATTTCATAATATTCTTTTGAGAATTATTTCCATATTGGTTTGGAATCACGTTACTATGTGCATGCTTCTGTGACTTTTTTTTTTTCATTTAACTACTTACACTTGTTTTTGAATTGGTGAACAGGGGTCTGGATATGCCTAGGAATATTCACATGGGCGCGATTTAGCTCCTCTTGAAGACTTTCCTTTTATATATACATATATATATATATATATTTTTGGATTTTCATGTATCTCCCAATGTATTTCCCTCTGTAGTGACCCGAATAGTTATAATATTTAGATAATATCAGAGAGGGAGGAAATAGAAATTAGAAGGGATAAAGAAAGAGGCAGCAAGTCTTGTCGACGAGTGTATGTTTCGACGATGAGTGTACTTTTCGTCGATGAGAAAATACCGAAGAGCAATCCTCTCGTTTTTGAATTTCGTCGACGAGAGGCAGAGTTTGTCGACGAATTTCCTTCATGACCTCATCGACGAGGTGATGTGGCTCGTCGACGAAGGCCACAGTATAAATAGTTCTAAATGTGATTTTTTGATAGAAATTCGAAGCAGAATCCTCCCTTCTCTCTCCTTTCCGTTCCCCAACCTTATCTTTAGTTTTTTGGATCCATTCTTCGCCGAATCGATGATCTGAAGCCACCATGACATTCCAAGGTAAGCCTTTCTACTCAATATTTGATTTCTTGTCAGTTATAGAAAGCGTAGTACGCCTAGAAATACCGAAATTTAGTTTTAAGGAATATCATTTTCAGGGTGTTGAATGGAGAACCCTGTGGGTGCAGTATTTCTCTTAAGGGCTTTTCAGGACTCAGGTAAGGGGATAAACTAAACTAGTTATTTTATAGAAATGTATGTATGTTATTACAGAATCTGATTTTAGGAAAATAAAAAAATATATATATAGAGATATATATATATATATAAATATATATATTTGTATATAAATATGTTTTAAATTTGGGAAATACTGCTGAAAATGATGGTATGTTAAATATATGAAAAACCTATTTCGTGTGGCATGAGTATAATTTATAATGAAATATTGTTTTTTAGGAATATGGTAAAGATATGGACATGATTTGCCAGTGTACGGGCCATGCTACAGACATGATTTGCTGGCGTACGGGCCATGCTATGTATATGATTTGCCAGCGTACATGTTGTGCTATGTATGTGATTTTCCGGCGTACGGGCTGTGCTATGGATACGATTTGCTGGCGTACAAGCTGAACTATGGATATGATTTGGCGGCGTACGAGCCATGCTATGGATATGATTTTCCGGCGTATGGGGCAAGCTATGTTAAAATATGAAATATTGGTGTACAGGCCGATGATTTTCATGATATATGTATAAATATGCAAAATGTTGTGATGATATTGATTTGGCAATTAATAGTATGTAATATCCATGTATCACAGTTTTATTATATGTTATACATTATTAGAACTTGGTTGGCTTGGTCTAGACTAACACTTCCATAGTACTGATTCTATGTGTTCATGATTTATCATGATATTTGTGTTAACGCTGCTGTACAGAGTGGGGTGAGGTTGGATGGTCAATGTTGTTTTAAGAAGTGTGAGCGCCCCTGGTGTACGGACCAGGTATGGTAGACCCATCAGACTTACAGACTGTACTTTTGACTTGGCAGTGGTCAACCAACCATTGTCAAGTCCCGCCTATAGGCCACACAACCTAGTCATGTGGGGGCAATGCATGACAACAGCCAGCTAACCTACCAAGATTGCTTTGTATTATTATTATATGAGATGAGTTATGCTATGAGAATACAGTATGTTCTGTCATGTTATGATTATACATGTTTTTCTCAGAAATGATATATACAGTTTTACTGCTTATGTTCATGATTATATATATATATATATATATATATCACATAAATGCTCATGTTGCCATACACTAGTGTTAGTTTATTTCCCTTACTGAAAGGTGTCTCACCCCGAAATTTCGTGAACTTTTTAGGAGCCCCTAATAGGAGAGCGGATAAAGCTCCACTGAGGTAGATACGGCTGACCTTCCCTTTCTGAAGGGTATGTATTTTGTGATAAGGTCAGATGATTTTTGTGGGAATAACCCTAGGTCTCCTTTTGGGTTGTAAATACAGTAACAATGGATGTAGTAACTCTGGTATTGTGATAGATGGTTTTGTGTTTATGATATTGTGATTTTATGTTTCCTACTGCGTAGGCTTTAGTTTTTTATTTCTGTTATATCCCTAGTACCCACAGGTTCAAGTGGATTATGTTTTTATTATATTATGAAAAAAAATCAATGGAAGTTAAGCAGGTCGTTATAGTTTGGTATCACAGCCTAGGTTGCTAGGTTCTGCAGACTTTAGAGTGCAGCAGAAACAATACCAAAGTACAGGAAATAATTTAAGGTTTTGTTCTACAGTCTAGAGGCAAGACTTTCGTGGTAGTTTCTGTATTTTTCCTGGGGTGACAATTTCAGGAAAATCATAGTAAACTATTGTTGGGTCATGTTCCTAGAATGTAGGACTGGGGTTAGGAATAAGTTGGGAAAGTTAAGAGAAGTGGTGAGGTTAGGTGGCTAAATTATAAGGATAGGATTTCTAAGTTACGTTTTTTATTTTTCAGGATGGATCCAGGAAGAGGTAGTGCCCATGCGAGTGGTAGTGATAGAGTAGGGTCATCAGGTGCTGGCAGGACTGACTCTGACGCTGTATTACGTAGCGTGGCTCAGCAGGTTATGGATGAGATCGCTAGGAGCTTGAGGGAGGAGGGTGGTCCATTGGCAGGTCATGGATGCATTATCGATAAGTTTACGAAGATGAATCCTCTGGATTTTTTAGGAGGAGTTGACTTGTAGCCCCTGAGAATTGGATGTAGAAGATCGAGAAGGTCCTGGTCGTGTTGCAGTGCATGTAAGAGCATAGGGTCCTCTTCGCCACCTATAGACCGACAGGGGAGGTTGAGAGGTGGTGAACTGCCGTGAGGCTTTTGGAGCAGCAGAGGACTACGCCGATAGCCATGACTTGGGAACAGTTTATGGAATTGCTCTTTGATAGATATTTTCCAACTACTGTCAGGGATGCTAAAGTAGAAAAGTTCCTGAATTTGAAGCAGGGACAATTATCAGTCCTACAATATGTGGTGCGTTTTATCGAGCTTTCTCATTTCGCTCCGTACATTGTCCCTGATAAGGCAAAAAAGACGAGGCAGTTTGAAAGAGGCTTGAGGCGGAGCATATTCAAGTAGGTGGTAATGCTACGGATCCAGGATTTTACTGAGTTAGTTGACAGAACAGCCTTGGCTGAGGTTGGAGAGCGTTTGGATGCAGAGGAGCAGGGACAGAGGAAGAGATCTGCATCTTTGGGCTACTAGAAGAGTCCTAGATAGAATCAGTGGAGGAGAGGAAACCATGATAGAGGACGAAGGTAGGAAACTGGAGGACGCGAGGTTTACGCAGTACAGGGTCCCCCAGTCTGTCAGATGTGTGGTTGAAGACACTTGGGAGAGTGTCAGGTAGGTGGGATGGTCTGCTATCGCTGCAGTAGACCGAGCCACATGGTGCAAGACTACTCTACACCACCAGATGTAGCTCCAGCTCCCAGACTATACCGGGGAGGTTATCAAGCGCCACATGGGGGCCAGCAGAGGAATACGACTCCAGCTAGAGTGTTCACGCTAACGCAGGGTGATGCTAAGACGGCGGGTGACGTGGTGACAGGTATGGTTAGTATGTTTTCTTTTAAAGTTATTGCATTATTTGATTCAGGTGCCACACACTCGTTAGTCTCTTTAGGGTATATTAAGTTTTGTGGGATAGAAGCACAGTTGTTGAATACTGAATTGTTAGTGTCTACACCAATTGGGTCTATAATGAGATGTAGTAAGGTACTATGGGATTGCCCAGTTGATATTCAAGGGAAATTTTGTCTGCTGATCTGATAGTGCTAGATATGCATGGATTCGATGTAATCTTCAGCATGGATTGGCTAGCAGCTAATTTTGCCAACATATATTGCCATTCATGAGAAGTGATATTCAAACCTCCAAGAAGAGCGGAATTCAGGTTTGTAGGGTCGCAAGTGCAATCCCCGCCTCAACTAGTTTCAGCTATTCAAGCCAGGAGACTACTGCTGAGTGGTTGTCAAGGGTTTATGGCAGTTATGAAGGAGATGTCAGAGAATGAACTGAAACTTGCTAGCACGCCTGTAGTAAAAGAATTTACAGAAGTTTTTCCAAAAAAATTACCAGACTTGCCACCTAATCATGAGGTAGATTTACCTATTGATCTACTTCCAGGTACAGCGC
This sequence comes from Malania oleifera, assembly GCF_029873635.1. Lineage (NCBI taxonomy): Eukaryota > Viridiplantae > Streptophyta > Magnoliopsida > Santalales > Ximeniaceae > Malania > Malania oleifera. The sequence goes on from NC_080422.1 coordinate 20,954,457, forward strand.
CAAATTCTAAAGTACCTTACCGAATGGTGCCAATGGAATTGGCAGAGTTGAAGAATCAGCTGCAAGATTTGCTTGATAAGGGACTCATACGTCCTAGTGTATCTTCGTGGGGAGCTCTAGTTCTATTTCTAAAGAAGAAAGATGGGTTTATGAGGATGTGCATAGATTATAGGGAGATTAATAAAGTGACAATCAAGAACAAATACCCTCTACCCCATATAGATGATTTTTTTTACCACCTCTAGGGTACACGGGTGTATTCGAAGATTGATCTTAGATTCGGCTATCATCAAGTGAAAGTGAGAGCAGAAGACGTCTCGAAGATGGCCTCAAGACCAGGTACGGGCATTACGAATTTCTTGTTATATTGTTTGGTTTGACAAATGCTCCTACGGTATTTATGGATTTGATGAACAAATACTTCCACCAATACCTAGACCAGTTCATTGTTATTTTTATTGATGATGTACTGGTCTATTTGAGGAGCTATGAGCAGTATGAGACGCACTTGAGGTAGGTTCTGCAGACGCTACGACAAAAAAAGTTGTACGCTAAGTTCAGTAAATGTGACTTCTGGCTTGAGAATGTTGTGTTCTAGGGACATGTTATATCTGGAGATGGTATTTCTGTAGATCCTAGTAAGATCGAGGCGGTAGTGAATTGGGCTAGACCGAGGAATGTCCAGGAGATTAGGAGTTTCTTGGGGTTAGCTGGGTATTACCATCGTTTCGTAGAGGGATTCTCAAGACTATTAGGGCCTTTGACTCGACTGACTAGAAAGAATGTTAGATTTGATTGGGACGACAACTGTGAGCAGAGTTTCCAAGAATTGAAGCTGAGGTTAGTCACAGCACCAATATTGGTCATCCCGTTAGGGGGTGAGGGTTATGTCATTTACAGTGATGTGTCCTTGAAAGGACTTGATTGTGTATTGATGCAGCATGGCAGGGTGGTGGCGTATGCGTCCAGGCAGTTAAAATAATATGGGAAGAACTACCCTAACCTTGATCTTGAGTTGGTTGCAGTTGTACATGCATTGAAGATTTGGGGCATTACCTATATGGCCAGCGGTGTGAGAGATCTTTTCCGACCACAAGAGTTTGAAGTACTTTTTCACGCAGAAGGAACTAAATATGAGGTAGAAAAGGTGGTTGGAGCTATATAAGGATTTCGATTGTACCATCAATTATCCAAAGAGAAAGCGAACGTGGTAGCCGATGCGTTAAGTAGGAAATCGCGGGAATCAGCATTGGCGACTATAGAGATCCAGTATCTGATCATAATGGATCTGGAGAGACTTAGCATCGAATTAGTTGAGAGTGGTTCTCAGGCTCACATTGCTAGTTTAGTAGTTCAATCTATCCTACAGGAAAGAATTAAAGCTGTTTAGAAAGAAGACTCAGAATTAGTAGAGGTGATGGATAGAGTGCAAAGTAGTCAGGGGGAGGAATTCAGTGTTGTAGATGACGGAGCTTTGCGGTTCCGTTCCAGACTATGTGTTCCTGCCGATGTGGATATTAGGAGGACCATTGTAGAGGAGAGACTTATAGATCTTTGTATACAGTTCATTCCGGTAGTACAAAGATGTATAGGGATCTGTGAGAGTCGTACTGGTGGAGTGGTATGAAGAGAGAGATCGCCGAGTATGTTGCCCAGTGTTTGACGTGCCAGTAGGTAAAAGCTGAGCACCAGATTTCGGCAGGGCAGTTGCAGCCGCTATTTATCACCGAGTGGAAGTGGGATCATATATCTATGGACTTTGTGTCAAGACTGCCAATGGCGTTGCACGACCAGAATGTCATCTAGTGATTGTTGATCGTTTGACTAAGACTGCCCATTTCTTACCTATCAAGATTAGCTACTCGCTCAACTGTTTGAAAGATATTTACATTCAGGAGATAGTTCGTTCGTATGGGGTGCCAATATCGATTGTATCAGATCAAGACCCGCGTTTTACGTCACATTTTTGGAAAAGTTTGTAAGAAGCACTAGGGTCTTAGTTTTTGTTTAGAATGACATTCCATCCTTAGTCAGATGTGCAGACTGAGAGGATGATATAGATATTAGAGGATATGCTCCGAGCGTGCGTATTGGATTTTGGGGGTAATAGGACTCATATTATCAATTATGGTGAGTTAGAGCTCAGTGACTCACTGGTGTATGAGGAGGTACCAGTATAGATTTTGGATAGGAAGGTAGAAGAGTTACATAACAAGAAGATTCCTTTGGTAAAAGTCTTATGGAGGAATCATGTAGTGGAAGAGACTTCTTGGGAGTCTGAGAAATAGATGAAGCAGAAGTACCCGCAGTTATTCTAAGAGGTTTAACGAAGTAAATGTAAATAGTTAGGTAGTATTTCTTTTGCAGGTACATGTAAAGTTTAATTAGTAAGTAACATTTTAGTTTTGGTGGAATTTTATTTTGTGTATGTAATCTCCCAAGACATGGAATGTAACCACGGTATTCCTCCGCCATAAGTGAGGGTAAGTAATAAAATAAGTAGACCCTTTTTCTTTTAAGGGATAATAAGTTACATGAACAGTAAATTTCGAGGACGAAATTTTATAAGGAGGGGAGAATGTAGTGACCCGAATAGTTATAATATTTAAATAATATTAGAGAGGGACGAAATAGAAATTGGAAGGGATAAAGAAAGAGGCAGCAGGCCTCATCAACGAAGTTACAATAGGGCTCGTCAACGAGTGCACGTTTCGTCGGCGAGTGTGCATTTCGTCGACGAGAAAATACCGAAGAGCAATCCTCTCATTTCTGAATTTTATTGACGAGAAATAGAATTTGTTGACGAATTTCCTTCATGACCTCGTCGACGAGGTGACGTTGCTCATCGACGAAGGCCATAGTATAAATAGTTCTAAAAGTGATTTTTTGATAGAAGTTTGGCGCAGAATCCCCCCTTCTCTCTCCCTTTGGTTTCCCAACCTTCTCTTTAGTTTTCTGGGTTCATTCTTCACCAGATTGACGATCCGAAGCCACCACGACACTCCTGGGGAAGTTCTCTACATATCTGCTGGAGTCGATCGTTGGTGGGTTGAGTTCGGAATTCATCCCAGATCTAGCGTAAGGCTTTCTACTCAATATTTGACTTCTTATCAGTTGTAGAAAACGTAGTACACGTAGAAATACTGAAGTTTAGTTTTGGGGAATATCATTTTCAGGGTGTTGAACGGGGAACCCTGCAGATGCAGGAGTGTTTCTCTTAGGGGTTTTTCAGGACTCAGGTAAGGGGATAAACTAAACTAGTTATTTTTTGGAAATGCATATATGTTATTACAACATCTAATTTTGGGAATATATATATATATATATATTTGTATATAAATATGTTTTATATTTGGGAAATATTGTTGAAAATGATGGTATGTTAAATATATGAAAAACCTATTTCGTGTGGCATGAGTAGAATTTATAATGAAATATTGTTTTTTGGCAATATGGTAAAGATATGGATATGATTTGTCGTCGTACTGGCCGTGCTACAGATATGATTTTTCGGCATACGGGCCATGTTATGTATTTGATTTGCCGGTGTATGGGCTATGTATGTGATTTGCCGGCGTATGGGTTGTGCTATGGATATAATTTGCCGGTATATGGGTGAAGCTATGGATATGATTTAGCAGCGTACGGGCCGTGCTATGGATATGATTTGTTGGCGTCTGGGCTGAGCTATGTCAAAATATGAAATACCGGCATACGGGCCAATGATTTTCATGATATATTTATAAATATGCAAAATGTTGTGATGATATTGATTTGGAAATTAATAGTATGTAATATCCATGTATCACAGTTTGATTATATGTTATACATTATCAGAATCGGGTTGACTTGGTTTAGGCTAACACTTGTACGATACTGATGCTATGTGTTCATGATTTATCATGATATTTGTGTTAACGTTACTGTACGGAATAGCGTGAGGTTGGATGCTCAATGTGGTTTTAAGAAGTGTGAGCGCCCCAGGTGTACGGACCAGGTATGGCAGACCCATCAGATTTACAGACTGAACGAATAAGCCTACACTTGAATCCCAAATTTAACTAATTTGACTCAGGAGCCTTACTTGTTCAAAATTAGTGAGTTGATTTCATATTTTCCCAAGAATATTAGGGGAACCTGGTAAAAATTAGAGTGTCTACAGTGAATGTATGAACTATAATTTAGAAGTTATTCATTTATTATTTTGGAGAAATTATTCCTTTGGCCTATTTAGTTATCCATGTAGTATTTTAAAGATAATCAAATTTTTTTGATTTTAAATGACTAAGGCAACTTTTGACTCAATAAATTAAAATGGGTACATTATGTAAAATCTAAAAATATGATGTTATTAGATATCTGAATCTAACAACTTCCCATATCTTTGGTTAAGTATTCACCACTCACAACCAATAAAGTGATGTGAAACAAAACAATTTGAAATTAAAATATATTTTGAATAAAGTTCAATTAGATTTTTAATCATTGCATTATTTTGTCTCAATTATTTCGACAAGAATGTTTGAATAAATCTTTTTTTAGAAAATTATTTTCATATTCTTTTACGGACAAATTATATGAAGGGCAAAATCTAGCAAGTGCCCCCTGAGTTTTCTAAATATGATACTCCACCACCTTAATTTATAAATAAAAAAAAAACCCTTGACATTTGAAATTTATTGATAAAGAGAATCATTTGTTAGCTGACCGTTAGTTAACCGATAAGAATATATGAAAAAACAACAAATCTTACCCCTAATAATATAATATTTAAAAAGAAATTAATTTACTAAATTAAATTTAAAACAATTGGCCAATATAATATCTCGGAAACTCAATAAGCGAATTGGAGACCTAGTTGGGTCTAGAATTTTACGGTCTAAGTAATCCAATGACTTTGCATAGGCACGATAGGGTTGTGTGGCTCGAGGGCGGGACCTATCCTGGATGGCTGACTAGGATAAGTCAACTGAACTCCAAAAATCAGATCAGCCTCCTCAACCCTAACTGATGGAGAGCTTGTCCACAACATAGGCACGATCGACTTTTGAATATCCACACACTATCTAAGTTATGTGGATGCACTCTAAATTGAATATGGCTACGATATCGTGCTCTGCTGACTGAATCTGGTCCATCAGGGTCTGATACTATATATGTAATCGATATTTTATATTACTGGTTTACAATGATTTTTAAATAACCATAACATTACAAAACTAATGTGAAAAATCTGAGTAATTGACTGAATATTTAATGTTTATATATCTGTGTATCTGATAATTTGGGTGTTATGGTTCTGAAATCATGGTGCTCTGAAATTGCTAAAAATACAGGTTTTTGTACGTATACTGTAAATTATGTTTCAAAATATACTGTATAATTTTTATTTGTATAAGTACTAGAAATTCATCATTCTATAAAATATGTATATCCTATGATATTTTCTGCTAATATACTGTGAAACATGGTATCTGTAGCTGCATAAATACTGTGCTAATTTTCTATAAGCTCATGCCACATAATTTAAATAAATAAATTCACATGCTCTCAAATCTACATTTTCTGCTATACAAATATTTTATAATCTGAATAATAATAATTTGGTCAAACATGTAATTTCTACTGATAATCATACTAAAATTCCTAGCATAGCTTATTTTCCTTACCTGACTATCTGAACACTAGCTGCTATTTACAGTCTCACACGTGTGGTATTTATAATTTGAACATCCTAAGATAATACAAACATAATTTCCAAATCAAACAACTGAATTTACCTAAATAATTATTGCCTACATATTTCCCCAAATCCATATATGCTCAATTCCTAAACTATAATCCATATATCATTTTACTTGCGTTCCTGAAATACCACCCACTTGGGTCCTCAATCCTTGCCTGTATGGTTCCAAAACACCCTACTCCTGAAAATATAATACCCTGATTTTACTTCACAAAACTCCAGTATATTTGCATATAATATAGAATCAGCCCTTAAATGAACTAGGTAATACTGAAAATACTCAAATAATCTACCTACCCTTGTTTTGGGATGGTTCCCAAACTTCTCAAGTTAATATTTTGCTTTGGCTATGTCGTAGAAAATCTCCCCAAGATCACTGTGGTAGCTTCTGATCATCGAACCAAGGAGAGACGAAGTCAAAATCTTAGAGAGAAGTCAGAGGAACCATTTCAAAGAGAAAGTGAGAGAGGAACTGTAAAAATGAATTTTTCCGTCAAAAATCCGTTTTAGGGATATATATATATATATATAATGCTATCCACGTGGCCTCGTCAACGTGTCCAAGTTGTGGTCTCGTCGATGACGAACGCCTACTTCTCGTAGACGCGATTCAGGCCCCTGAAACGGCTCTTTCGGTAACAACTCGTTGAATATCCCCGTCGACGAGCGTCCTGTGTTCATCGACAAGATCCTGTAAATTCCCTTTAAATTTTTTCCTATTTTTCTCTTTTATTTTATTATTTAACTACTATAATTCTTTGGCTCCTTATAATATCACTGGTGCAGTTATCTAGATTTGGTCAGTTTCAGCTTGGATGGCCTCAGTTTCAATTTTGTTGGACGTTTTGGCTGAAGTGTTGCTCTTTGTTGGAGTGACTCCAGCAAAATATAAGTGTGATGGCTCTTTGGTCTATTTCGAATTATCAACTATGGTTGGTTTTGGACTAAACTCCTTTGGATGCTACAGTTCCATTTGAAGCAACAACTCAGATGCAAAATTTTTGGAAAAGACTCTCCGTGGATCTCTAAAGCAGCAATTTTGGAATCCTAGGTTAGCTAATATTGTAAATGTACTTTTGCTATTTACATTTATTATGTTGGTATTACTATTGGATGGCATGCTAGATGGGCTATGATTTAGATTCATTTGACTATAGTGTTATGCAATATGACAGGGGCTGAGCATGTGTCCCCTCTGGGTATGCCCAGAGTATGCTTGTACATACACATTTCATTAATATACATTTACTTTTACCGATAATAAAAAATAGGGAAGGGAAAGCCATAGTTACGTACAATCTTCCATTCCTCCAGTCTTCTTTTCTTGCCTTTGAGTTTGTCAAGAGTCAGTCTAGAACAATCCTCTAGAGGGTATGCTTCTGTGTACTAGACGAATGCACTAATGAGTGTAACCTTCTAGATGAGGGTAGTGTGAAACCAATGGGTGTGCCTTCTAAGGAGATGACTCCAACCTTCGAGAGTCTAGCCTTAGGATTGCTGCTACTTTGTGGTTTCCTTCAAAATCTTCTTGTATTGCCTCTGAATCTCTTGAATGTGCCTTCCTCCTTCTGTTAGTCTGCCCCTTTCTCTGTCTACATCTATGCTCCCTCTCTCATTTGTAATGTTGGTGTCTTTGCTCTTTGCAAGGCTCCTCTACTTATAGGGTCAGTCCTAGGTCAATTTAGGCAAGGTCAAGATTCTCCTTTCTTGCTTCTTCCCTTCCAAGCAGCAATCTCATTGCTGGCTTTCCTTCCTACAGCCACGCAATCCCCAATTCTTGTGATATGGTCGATTCTCCTTTCAATGGAGGGTCTGGCCGAGCCATTGGTGGGGGATGTAGTTCAAATTCTTATTGATTTCATAATATTCTTTTGAGGATTATTTCTAGATTGGTTTGGAATCAAGTTACTATGTGCATGCTTTCGTGATTTTTTCATTTAACTACTTTGATTCACTCACACTTGTTTCTGAATTGGTGAACATGGGTCTTGATATGCCTAGGAATACTCCATGGCGCATAGGCGCGACTTAGCTCCTCTTGAAGAGTTTCCTTTTATATATATGTGTATATATATATATATATATATATATATATATATATATTATTTTTTTTGATTTTCCTGTATCTCCCAATGTATTTCCCTCTATATTTTATTCTTTCTTCCCTGTATTTTCTGTATCTCATGGCCTCCAACTGTATTTCATTGGGTACGTGTCCCTAATAAAATGTTTATTTTCTATGCATAGGACTTTACTCAATCATTGGAATAAAGAAAAAAAGTAATAAACAAGACAGGGATTGGTTTAATAAAACTCACAGTTCAACTAAAAAATTTTCAATTAATCCACAATTTTTCTAAAATGACTTTACAACAAGCCCTAACCCCAAATAAATTCCCATGACATGTCTTAAAATAACTAGTTAAGGAATAAATAACGATGCCTCTCCCTTTCTTACATCACTTGATTCTTGCTCAATCGTGGCCTAAGCCCTGATGGATTTAATTGGAAGATGATTAGATGATTAAATCAAATGTAGCCCTATCAAGATGAATACCAGCTCAGGAAAGGACATAAAGAATTAAGAACTTAGTCAAAATGAATAAGCCCACACTTGACTCGCGAATTGAACTAACTTGACTCAGGAGCCTTACTTGTTCAAAATGGGTGAGTTGATTTCATATTTTCCCCAGAATATTAGGGAAACCTGGTAAAAATTAGAGTGTCTACAGTGAATGTATGAACTATAATTTAGAAGTTATTCATTTATTATTTTGGAGAAATTATTCCTTTGGCCTATTTAGTTATCCATGTAGTATTTTAAAAATAGTCAATCAAATTTTTTTGATTTTAAATGACTAAGGCAAATTTTGACTCAATAAATTAAAATGGGTACATTATGTAAAATTTAAAAATATGATGTTATTAGATATCTGAATCTAACAACTTCCCATATCTTTGGTTAAGTATTCACCACTCACAACCAATAAAGTGATGTGAAACAAAACAATTTGAAATTAAAATATATTTTGAATAAAGTTCAATTAGATTTTTAATCATTGCATTATTTTGTCTCAATTATTTCAACAAGAATGTTTGAATAAATCTTTTTTTAGAGAATTATTTTCATATTCTTTTATGGACAAATTATATGAAGGGCAAAATCTAGCAAGTGCCCCCTGAGTTTTCTGAATATGATACTCCACCACCTTAATTTATAAATAAAAAAAAACCCTTGACATTTGAAATTTATTGATAAAGAGAATCATTTGTTAGCTGACCGTTAGTTAACCGATAAGAATATATGAAAAAATAACAAATCTTACCCCTAATTATATAATATTTTAAAAAGAAATTAATTTACTAAATTAAATTTAAAACAATTGGCCAATATAATATCTCGGAAACTCAATAAGCGAATTAGAGACCTAGTTGGGTCTAGAATTTTACGGTTTGAGTAATCCAATGACTTTGCATCAACCAATCGACATCAAGAAAACAAAGTAATTCTATTATAACTTTAATTTTTTTGAAATATGCATTAGGAAAAGTAGGAATAAATCATAAAAAAATAGTTGTCATTATTTTTTTCATGAACTTTAACGACTAAATGTATCATAAACAAATAAAATACAGTTCAGTATTTTTTAATACAAATAACCAGTGAAGCATAGTGTTAAAAACAAAGAACACAAATTAAACTTTCAAATTCATATTTCATAAATTAAAATTATAAATTTTGATAATTGTTTTTTGAATACAACATGGATAATTAGATAATCTAAAAAATCTCTAAAAAAAATCAAAATACTATGGAGAATTTGGATTTGAAACTCTGAATTTTCCAATCATATTATACTTTACACAACTAAATAAAACTTTAAATTTCAAATGCACACCTTGTATTCAAAATTTGATTTATATGCGAGGCCAAATGTCGCTTTTCCAGCCGTCTGAACTTCAATACACAAACCAACGCAAAAACAAATCTCCCCACCTTCAGGAATCACTTCTGTGTGCCTATATATACCCCTCTCTCTTTATAAATCAAACATCCTAAATTCAATTGCTTTGTCATATTCTTCAAGAAAGACACAGGATTCACGATCGTAGATGGCGTCGGTTTCATGGGAGCGGCCGTCGGGTGGGTGGGTGAAGTTGAACACCGACGGCTGCGCGAGAGGCAGTCCGGGCGCTGCTGGTGGTGGAGGTGTTATCCGTGATGAGAAGGGACGCTGGCTTATGGGTTTCACCAGAAACCTTGGCTGCTGCACTAGCATTGTTGCCGAATTGCTCGCGGCACGAGATGGACTGAGGTTGGCCTGGGACTGCGGTTTTAGGAAGGTTATTTGTGAAGTCGATGCTGCAGCAGTGTTGACGATGATAAACACTCAGGATCCCGATTTGAGCACCATCACCGGGCGCTTGACTGCTGAGTGTCGCGAGCTCATTTTGCGGAACTGGAAATGCACCATGACTCACACCGTTAGAGAAGGCAACTGCTGCGCTGATGCCTTATCAAAACTCGGTCCTCATGTTGCCGTACCCGGAGTGCTCGTTTTTGTATCCCCTCCTCCTACGGTCTTTGCTCATTTTTGCAGAGATTACTTAGGGGTACCGATGCTCAGAGAGAAGAGGGTCGTCCTTTAATTAGTGAGGGGCTAGCTAATATTGTGTTTGTGGATCTCCATGTGGATATAGATATATGATCTTGTACGTATATTTTCAGAAAATGTATATACATAATTCAGTGTATGATCTTTATATTGGATAATTGAAGTATATAAAAGTTTCTCAAGGCAAGAATATTAAGTCATGGATGAGTTGTACTGGTTTTTAGTATTGAGATTGAAATCCCTTTATGGTAAAATTTCTAACATATTTATTGCATACTCCGCATAAAAGGGGTCGTTAGCACCATCGCATTCTAGGGTTTGAAGGCACGTGATTTTTTTCTTATTTTATTTTATTTTAATGTTTGATGTTTTCAAAGTTCCTATTTTATTTTATTGGCTTCATTTTACTTTTTTGGTCATCTCCAATGAAAATATAAGTAAAATTATCTTTTACAGATGAGGTAAAAATTAAAATCTATTTTAATTTTATTATGTTCATCCTATTTCATTTACTATTTAATTACATTTAAGAACTCAATAACGTCACGAGAAAGCTCTAAAATTTCCCCCAAAAAAATTTTCAAATAGTTATTGTTCGAATGGCTCATTCAAGAGGCTTATTTACTTATTTTCACTTATTACTCATCTTCATTGAGGATGGTTAATCACACATTGGGACTCGGATGTATACCTTATTGAATTCAGGGAGCTCATTCAAAATTTAAAAATTTATTTGGTTGTGTGATATATAATGTGGTTTCACAATTTAGAATTTTAAGTTGTGTATGTCGCGGCGTCCCGAGAGCAAGAGTGCCTCGGGGAGGCGAATAAAAAATGATAAGTTTGAATTTTCAGGAAAGATTGGAAGTTGGAGTTGCCACTAACCAATTTTTTTTTTTTGGTATTGTTAGAACATCTTATTACTATTCAATTAAGAGTAGTATCGGTCTGCGTATACCAGGATCAGGAATAGGAGTTCAATTATGTGAGGGAAAGGTACTAGCACCCCTTACACACTCGTTCTATAAACGGTACCTAATTAATTAAAAAATATCCCAAATTAAATTTCAATAACCTTTTATTTTACTCCCTTTCAAATGAACAAGTTGGCTAAGTATATACAATTAAGTAAGCAAACAAATCTGTACATTTTATAGAATATAATTAAAATAGGCCGTCCCTCACAGCTAATATATGTGAGGTTTAAAAACCCCATTGCCCTTTTGAAATCATAGGGATATCGTTTTAAAAATCAAGAAAATATTTTAGAAAAATAGCTCCCAGATTTATAGAGTTTTTCTAAATATTTTATGATATTTTCAAACTTTTGGGAGGTTTTTGGAGCTCTTTTGTTCAATTTTCCAAGTAAAAAGTGCATTAAAATAATATCATGACCTTAAAAACATTTTTAAAAAAATTTTTCAAACATTTTCTAATTTATCTTGATTTCTTTTTGTGATTTTTCACTATTTTTCAAAATTTTTAAATCCAATAAATAATATGATAAGAAAAAAATTAAGAAAATAGAGAAACCGGTTTGAACTGATTCAACTGGTTTAGGGCAACGGGGTTGGGTCAACGAACCGGGCCACGGGTTAGCTTTGAGTGGAGACATGTGGCCCATGCATTTATACATATCACTACTAATTTACAAGTAGGAGGTGACGCCAGAGCAACATCATTTATACATATCAATACTCATTGTTTCTTGCCATTTTTTCATTTCATTTCACTCTCTTCTTTCATAAAATTCTCTCTCTCTCTCTCTCTCTCTCTCTCTCTCTCTCTCTCTCTCTCTCTCTATTCTTATGAGCATTCTCTAAAAACCCTAGCCCTCTCTTCTTTCTCACTCCCTAGATCTCTCTATTCTCTTTTACTCTCTACTCTCTTGAATACCTAAAACCCTAATTAAGTCCTTATTTGTTTTTCTCTTTGAAACCTTTTCACACCCTAGCTCTCTCTATTGAAAACCCTAACTCTCCTTCTCACTTTTCTGTTTGCAAAAGCCCACCTAAAACACTAACTTATGTTTCGAAACTCTCTCAGTCCTTTTTCCTCACCCTTGGAGCCCTATGTCTACTTCTCAGATCTCTAAAACCCTAACCTCATTTCCCCTCAACTGTTGCGAGCTACTGAACACCCATGAGTGTTCTTATCATGATGAGGCTCATTTTGAAACCTATGAGGAGGCTTGATCTAGTTTTTTAGGTGGGGTACCCCTCTTTGAGGGGTTCGTGCGTGATGCAGTAGATAAGTAATGTAGCACCCCGAACGCAGTGGGGCCCGGAGTGCTAATATTCCATAAACAACCCTCTGAAAACTCAGATACCACAATATCAACATACATAATTAACATAATCATACAGCCAACAGAAGCAAAATATGGTTATACAATTGTACATACCATAGTACTACTCTCAACCAGTTATACTAAAATTTCCCAAAAAATTATACAACCCAGAATGTTCGAAAACAACTAAACATAACAGAATAGTATCCTACCAAGCCCACTCTAGGCTAAATCGTCTAGGTCTCGCCCTGAAGCTCCTAGACTCGGTTTCTTAAAGGTCCTAAAAAAATTGTATATTTAATGGGATAAGACACTTCACAGTAAGACGAAATAAATTATTTCAGTGTACGACTAACATGAGTCTTAATGAAATCAAACACCTCATTTAATTTACTTTAACTGGTAAATATGACATTTGTGTAATATAACTCACGCCTATACAGTTGGAAATACACAATTTCTTCGCAATATATTTTGTTCAGCAAATAATAACATTTACATAAATTTACATACATGCTAGAAGAAACCCTTTTTTGGACAAACAACATCATCGCGTGTAAACCCCTATGATCGGATTGTGTGATCTGAAGACTTGACCTAGCCTTGCTTGGCCTTCCACCTGACTAGGTCAAACCTCATGTCTGTACATCTGATTTGCCTACGCAACCTGGTCTAGACTCTAGGGGGTACACAACCCTTCTATGGTCAAATCAACTTTTGACTACCAACACTTCTATCCAGAACAGTGTGATTGTACTATCTCAAATACTAGTCGGGGTACCGTACTTTCATCACAACTAGTCCTTTGGGTTTTTAAACCATATAATGCAATTTAAGTAATAAAACTGTAATGAAATTCTCATTTTGGTATTTTAGTATAACTATTAAATTAAACTCGGCACTCAGCCGTCATATCAAACCTGGCTCTCAGCCATCATATCTCATTTCACAAAATCCACCACATTTCCAGTATTTCCATCAAATAGTTCAAATCACATAAACACAATAATACCACAAAAATACTCATATTAAATTATGCAGTAAAGTATAGTTAAATCTCATGCCACACGATTTATTCAATAATTATAATTATATAAACAACTGGAAAACAGATCATTTTGTACCCAATATCTGTTTTACCAAAAATACCGATTTAATTATTTCCACCATTTATTTAACTCAAAATATGTTTTTAAAAGAAAAAAGGATGTCGCACCTGGGGCGGCGAAATAAAAATAATTTTAGTATTTTCGGGAAAAATGGTGTACTTGGAATGTCAGAGTCACCACTAACCTTTTAGTGTGGTTAGAATACATGATTACAACCCCGTTAAGGGTAGAGTGGGTCTACGTTACTAGAGCTAGGGTAGGGAGTTCGGTTACGCGAGGGGAAGGTACGAGCACCCCTACGCGCTTGTTCTTACGAACGGTACCTAACTAATTTGAAATTATCCCTAAGTAAATTTAAAAAGTCTTTCACATTACTCCTCAATTAGTGGATTTACAAATATACATGTAATATAAATAAATAAATAAATAAATCAATAAATAAATAAGCAAATCATACAAAAATATATGTACTATATATATTCCCACAGAACTAGGGTACGTAATGCTCGAAAGCTTATACCCTTGCATTAAAATCTTAGGGATAAAAAATCGAGAAAATAGTGAAGAAAATACACTCCCAAATTTTGGAAATCTCATAGGTTTTTCTTATAGGAAAATACTAATATGAGAGGTTTTAATATATGGTAATAAGGTAATAAGTAACACATACCTATTAAAATATTACGAATGTCAAAATAAGTAATAAAATAACATAATATTATAAAACTAAATACTAGATCTAACCGATAACATAATAAGCATAACAATAAAGTATATAACCACCACAACACCATACTAAATACAAGATATAACATGTAATACTGTTAGAATCGGTGTATTCCCAAGAGGGGGGGTGAATTGGAATTTTCAAGTTTATCACCTAGGTTAAATAAAATGCTCGTATAAAACAACTTAGGGTTGGTCTATATAATTCCAAATGCGCAGATATAAAAGATATGTGGAAATTTAAGTTAAGCGCATCATTCACATAATAACATACGCGTGCGGTAAATGTAAAGTGCAGAAATGTAAATAAACACACGATATGTTATCGAGGCTCGGCCAACAGTGCCTACATCCCCGTCTCAAACTCGCAAGCTAGAGGATTCCACTAATAGCTCACTTAAGGGTGGAGCGGCACCGTTTACAACTAGGTCAAATTAACACAGGGCTGACCTCAACCTTAACCAGGTCAATTAGCGGGGCTGACCTCAACCTACACGCCTTAACAAGACGACGCACCTAGCTTTCCTAACCGGGTCTAAGCCAATCCAGGACTATTCCAGGGCTAGTCTCCCTCTTCAGGCCCGTGCCTGGAAATACAACGAATGTGTATTATACTGAAATGGTACAGTGATTGTGCTTTCAAGTAAAGCAGATATGTACCCAAATTCGCGCAATAATATACACCACAGTATGATTCAATATGTAAGCTCAATGTGGTCTAAATATGTCAACTCTCAAATAAATTTACTATCGTTGTAATGAGTGCGTGAGAGTGCAAACCTAAACGATCTTTGTATCACAGGATATTCAATCTAAGTGCTCAAACAAAGATATTAATCAAACTTCATATATTTCAATCAACAAGTTTTCTCAATACATATATGTATATGAAGCTCTAGCAACGTATAGGTTTGGTTTGCAAAAAGGATATTCAATCTTTGTATTCAGCAAGGGATATATGAGTTAACGAACATTGCAACAAAGATTTTATCACACTAGCAAATATCTCATCAAATATTTTCAAGATAAAAATACAGTAGATATTTGAAAATGTTTTTGCAACCAAAATGCAAATACTAACTTCTTAAGAAATTGCAATGACTATGTAATACTCAGAAGTTTTATATAAGTCTTCTTAGGAGAGACTTACTAACAAAGTCCCCTAAGAATACTTAAGGTTTGGCTCTCAAAAATAAATTCGACAATCCAGAGATGGGAGAACAAACCAATTACAACAAGCACTCAAAGTCAACTTACAAATGATGTAGGCAATATGAGAAGGTAAGATTGAGTATGTGGAGCTTGGAAATGAGTATTATAGGGTTTTGGATTTTCAAAGAATTTTCCCTAATCAAAGTGGCTAATCCTCTTTTAATCTTTGCAAATGTACCCATATATATAGCCATGGAAGGAAATATGACCGTTGGGGACCTATAGGGTATTATTAGAAAAGTTTAATGACGTTTAAGGCATTTTAACCCTGTTTAGAAAAATATTAACCACGGTAAAAATTGGAACAACCCGAGAGGTCCGGTCGACCAAAAGTGGTTCGGTCGACCAGGACTCAAGTGGCTCGGTCGACCAGGGGGATTTTTAACTGAGTAGTCGGTCGACTGGGCATGGGCCATTTTCAAAAACTCCGAGGTTCGGTCGACCGGGGCCTTTTTGAACTGTATGGCTCGGTCGACCAGACCGTTGGGAATCCTCTCAAGACCCCTCGGTCGACCAGGCAGTTGGAGTACAAATCTGGTCGGTCGACCGGGAGGTCAAACTGTTGACTCTCAGGAGGTTCGGTCGACCGAGGTCAAATGACCTGTAAGGGCTCGGTCGACCGGGCCTGGGTCAAATAGTTGACCCGGACCGGTTTCGGTCGACCGGGCCAATTTGAACTGAATTGGCCGGTCGACCGAAAGTGCACCAAGTGTGCATTTCGGTCCCGTATCTACCCAAACAATTCCTATTCAAGTGCCTAACAAATATATGTGAATATGTGTGTGTCCTAAGGTCACTTTGGGGTCCAATTTGAGATCACCGAAAAAGTCCGGTGTCGGTCGAAGGTTCACCCTAAGGTCTTTCTACGGTTCGGTTTGAGCTTGCAAATTAAATCATGTTTGTGATGTGTGTGCTTATTACAAACCGAAGAACCCTAATTACTATTACAGACAATTTTACTGAAAATTATTACAATTAATAGTTATGAAATTGTCTTCAAGCCTTTCTTACTTTGTGCACATCTTGATCTTATCATTCTTGATTCCTGCACAAAACTCAACAACTCATTAGATACAATGAGTATTTGTCATAATCAAAACCGGGCGTGACCAATAAGGTCAACAATCTCCCCCTTTTTGATGATGACAAATACGACAAACAAAAATATAGAGTTAAGCCTAAGAAGGCTCCCCCTCACAATATGCATCTAATGTATTTAAATAAAATCATTAAGCCTTTATTTTTGCCCTTTCCATCTCCCCCCTTTGGCAACAGCAAAAAGGGCTATTTGAATTGAAAATCCTAGGCAATGGGTGACTAGTATACTTATGCATGATGAATTTTGGAAAGATGTTGGAAAAATTTCGGCAGAGTGCCGTTTGTAATTGGACTTTCCAAAAGATATCCTGTATAAGTATGACCTGTTTGATTTTAAATTTTCTAACAATTAATCCACAACTACTTAAACAGTTCAGTGTGGTCCAATTTTAGTAAGTGAAATATTAAACATGAATTGGACAGGTTGTGCAATGAAGGTATAAAGTGTGCGCACAATCAATATGACTGGTGATTCCAAGATGTAGATGATATTGCAAACATAATTACACCAGAAATATACAAAAACCATTTAGCAATAAAAGCATATCATAAGACCCGTTGAAAAATTTGAGTTAAAGGCACACGACATATGATCCCAAAAAGAAGGTTTGAGCATAAACATAGTTCAACTAGTTCACATGCACTTTCACATATTATCAATAAACCAGTTATATAGCGCAACACCCTTAAGATATGTCATGACATAAGATTTAAATTCATAGAAAACACAAGTCATGAAGTCAAGTAAGCACGCTAGCAAGACATACAACATATCCATTATGAGTCCACTTCTTGCTTTCATAAATAGATATATATATTCCCTTTAATATGTGCAAAAGGTACTTAGAAGTTGCTTGATGAAAAAGAGAACTTCAATTTTAAGATAATCAAGCAACATTTTTCTAGGTTGTCAATTATGCACATGCTAAATCATAACCAGAAAAATCATAACCATGATGATCCCAAGAGTTCAACAATCGCATGCAAGATCATATGGGAAGTACAAACAGTTGTGACAATATAAACATGCTTCAGGTTATGAATTTCAATAAAATTGTTTCATTCAAGTGCATGTCACAATGAGTTCATTCAAGATCTAAGCTAAACATATGGGTAAGCAAAACAGGATAGTAATTTAATTTTAGATGCTCCCCCTATCAATTTGAATATATGCTTAGATTCTTTAACTACTTATACTTAACCAAAGATTAATTTCCTTATGCTTGGTAGTATAAGCCATCAATCCACATCTTTAAAAATCAACTATACTAAGTATTTGTCAATTGCATTTTTCACTTGATTAGTATAGTTGTCCCTATAGACCATAGATGCATCAAAGAATATATATTAAGGCATGCAATATAGTTCAAGATCCACAAACATTCCATATCAAAATATAAGCCTTTTAAGTACAAGATATAATGTTCAGGGATTTTAGAAGAGCCTCAATATTTCAATAGACAAAAGTGACGCATACAAGTCATTTATGTGCTTCCTATAGGGATGGAGCTGAGCTCTCATAAGTATGTGATGATTATGCAAGGATGAAAAATGTGATATTTCTATTTAAGTTTTCACTAATCCTTTCAAAACATTTTAATATTTTCATTATCATAATCATCCTTAACACAAGGTTTTGGTTTGAGAAAAATCCTGTCGAAATTTCGGCAGAGTGCCGTCTGTAAATCGGACATTTCTCAAATTTTCAAGTACCAAAACCTGATAGATTCAAGCAATCAATTCAAAATATTTTAGTTTAAGCATGCGAGAACCTATATATGCTACCAGCATGCGATACACAACATACTGCATCAACCATGCAGTTGGCGTTCCATACAAGCATGCAAGTAAATAAGTTTCTACAACAGCCTTGCAGATGGCGTTCCATACAATCCATTATTATCAAACAACATATTCAATAACAGTTCACAATACTAGATAATCACAAATCACTATCCATCAATATATATAGTATAAACAATATACAACAGTGGATAGTTATGAGTTTATTATAATATGGTTATTCATTAAGGCACAAAGACATAAATGATCACAAGAGCATTTAATATAAATGGTCATAAAATAGAAATGCTCCCCCTGAGTTTATTCATTTTATGCTTTTTCTTAATTTCTAATTACTTAGCCAAGTGTTTTAGATTTTTCATGATTATATGCTTGGCTTTGGATGAATAGGCTTAGAGGACCAAACAGTCACAATAGATATTTCTTTAAGTGAGCTAAGCCAATATTGCCTCTATTGATATGAATTTCAATACGTGTGAGAGGCACTAGTTAGAATGACTTTCAATTTAAAAGTACACATGCATAGGTCTACTTAAATTTTATGCATTCATCTAGATTGAGACCTAGGCAATCATATTAGCCATTCAACTCATGTCAAAGTATATAAAGCTCTAAAGGATATGACTTAATAATTTGAGAGCTTGTGAAGTGAAAATAAGTAAATACTCTTGACGATCAAATTATCATTTAGTTCAGAAGAGTATTTGGAGTGAGTGGACATTTTCAAAAATGTGTTCGTGCTTAGTAGTCATGTCCATGCTTGGTTAAAGAGCATATAAGATATGTTAATGTTGTGAACAATGCTCTTTGGTGATCGGAAAGTATCCTTTCAATATTATCACAATTTAGAATAAGGATACAAACCAAGGAAATGATGAATCTATACCTAATATGATCGTGGATTGGTAAAGATTTCCTATGGAGTGATTAAACCAAAATTAAAGGATTTTCAATTTAAACTCAAAGGGACCAATCCCCTAGTAGATACCTTTAATTTGGTTGTAGCTAAGAGAAGCACTTAATATAAATTAGTCATTTATGATCAATAGTGCTTTAACCCTAAAGTGATGACTTGTTTTGCTTTAGGCTTTTCATATCCAAAAGTGAGTTTTAGGGTGTAGTGATATATGACATAAGATAGAACCCTAACACTCAATTTTGTGCAATGGACAACAGTTGCTTAACTTTGTGATTTTCATGTTAGCATGGGTTAGGCATTTAGAATTAAGTACTAGGCATAAATGCCATGTCCATTTGGAAGTGGATTAAGGGTCTTAGTATAACAAGATAGTTTGTGTATACTAAGATTTTCATTTTAAGCATCAATCACTTCCCAAACCTACAGTCATCATAACCCTCTAAACCTAAGCCTAAGATCTAAAGAAAAATTAACTAATTTGATAATCTTAATTTAAATCCGTTTTTCCTTAGGTCCAACGGGATTTGCTTTGCTGATTATCCATTTCATTTCCTTTTCTAAGCCTCTAGCACTTCTAAGTGAGCAATTAAACCATATGTGCCACATAGTTTTGCAAAATAAGCAGATATTGAATATATGTAAAAGATTATGCTTATTTATTCTGTTTTTGCTCAATGAGGCGTGAAAGTTGGATTTAAAAGATGAACCCTTCTTGAAAATGTTTTTCTTTTTAACTCTTAAGGGTTTATTATGATTATTCTTTTCGTTTTTAATTTCGAATGAAGCTCTAGAATAATCATCCATTTCTTCTTCTAAGCAGATAATTTTCAATATTTTCTCAATCTTTCTCTTCTCAAGGATAGTATGATAATCTTTTAATTCTTTTAATTGTATAGCTATCCCCTTACTCTCAATTTTCAAAAATGATTTCTGCTTCGATATCTTAACTAGAAATTTATTCATTTTCAATAAAGTCTTTTCTAGTTTTTCATGCGACAACATGCTTTCAATATTCAATTCAACCCATGATTCATGAAGAGATATGTCATAGTTATTATATGAATCATTGCATGCATGTTCAACAGCATTGTCATAGGGAATATTTGATGATTCATCATATGACATACCATAACATTCAGTATAAGAATCATCACACGTGTCATCAACATAATTATCATGGTATTTAACAGATGATTCAGCACATGTAGCAACATTGCCTTTAACACATAAATCCTCAAACAAGCTAGAGTGAGAATCATATACCTCATGTTCTGTTGATGCACTATCCCTATCACTTACCACTCCCTGAGCATCTGAACAATGACATCTCTGGAGTGATGGTTCCCTTTTCCTGGGTCTCTCCATATTTCTTTTCAAGCTCAACCCAGATCTCCTGTGCACTACAACATGCCATAAACTAATGAAGAATATCAGTATCTAAAGCACAATATAGCATGTCAATGGCATGTGAATTTGCATGCATCGAATTAATATCATTTTCTACAGGCATACAAATTCCATTTACAATCACCTGCCAGGCCCTCCAGTTCATTGATTTTATAAAAATGCTCATTCTAATTTTCCACGTGGTGTAGTCGACACCACAGAACACAGGAGGACTGAAAGGTGACTGACCCTCACCGAATGGGGATACACCAATGTGAGCCATTGCGATCTTTTGCAAAAACGTTTAAGTCAAGTACAACGAGGCTCTGATACCAATTGTTAGAATCGGTGTATTCCCAAGAGGGGGGGGGGTGAATTGGAATTTTCAACTTTATCACCTAGGTTAAATAAAATGCTCGTATAAAACAACTTAGGGTTGGTCTATATAATTCCAAATGCGCAGATATAAAAGATATGTGGAAATTTAAGTTAAGCGCATCATTCACATAATAACATACGCGTGCGGTAAATGTAAAGTGCAGAAATGTAAATAAACACACCATATGTTATCGAGGTTCGGCCAACAGTGCCTACGTCCCCACCTCAAACTCGCAAGCTAGAGGATTCCACTAATAGCTCACTTAAGGGTGGAGCGGCACCGTTTACAACTAGGTCAAATTAACACAGGGCTGACCTCAACCTTAACCAGGTCAATTAGCGGGGCTGACCTCAACCTACACGCCTTAACAAGACGACGCACCTAGCTTTCCTAACCGGGTCTAAGCCAATCCAGGACTATTCCAGGGCTAGTCTCCCTCTTCAGGCCCGTGCCTGGAAATACAACGAATGTGTATTATACTGAAATGGTACAGTGATTGTGCTTTCAAGTAAAGCAGATATGTACCCAAATTCGCGCAATAATATACACCACAGTATGATTCAATATGTAAGCTCAATGTGGTCTAAATATGTCAACTCTCAAATAAATTTACTATCGTTGTAATGAGTGCGTGAGAGTGCAAACCTAAACGATCTTTGTATCACAGGATATTCAATCTAAGTGCTCAAACAAAGATATTAATCAAACTTCATATATTTCAATCAACAAGTTTTCTCAATACATATATGTATATGAAGCTCTAGCAACGTATAGGTTTGGTTTGCAAAAAGGATATTCAATCTTTGTATTCAGCAAGGGATATATGAGTTAACGAACATTGCAACAAAGATTT
Organism: Malania oleifera; assembly: GCF_029873635.1. NCBI lineage: Eukaryota > Viridiplantae > Streptophyta > Magnoliopsida > Santalales > Ximeniaceae > Malania > Malania oleifera. The sequence continues at coordinate 20,976,594 of NC_080422.1, forward strand.
TATCACACTAGCAAATATCTCATCAAATATTTTCAAGATAAAAATACAGTAGATATTTGAAAATGTTTTTGCAACCAAAATGCAAATACTAACTTCTTAAGAAATTGCAATGACTATGTAATACTCAGAAGTTTTATATAAGTCTTCTTAGGAGAGACTTACTAACAAAGTCCCCTAAGAATACTTAAGGTTTGGCTCTCAAAAATAAATTCGACAATCCAGAGATGGGAGAACAAACCAATTACAACAAGCACTCAAAGTCAACTTACAAATGATGTAGGCAATATGAGAAGGTAAGATTGAGTATGTGGAGCTTGGAAATGAGTATTATAGGGTTTTGGATTTTCAAAGAATTTTCCCTAATCAAAGTGGCTAATCCTCTTTTAATCTTTGCAAATGTACCCATATATATAGCCATGGAAGGAAATATGACCGTTGGGGACCTATAGGGTATTATTAGAAAAGTTTAATGACGTTTAAGGCATTTTAACCCTGTTTAGAAAAATATTAACCACGGTAAAAATTGGAACAACCCGAGAGGTCCGGTCGACCAAAAGTGGTTCGGTCGACCAGGACTCAAGTGGCTCGGTCGACCAGGGGGATTTTGAACTGAGTAGTCGGTCGACTGGGCATGGGCCATTTTCAAAAACTCCGAGGTTCGGTCGACCGGGGCCTTTTTGAACTGTATGGCTCGGTCGACCAGACCGTTGGGAATCCTCCCAAGACCCCTCGGTCGACCAGGCAGTTGGAGTACAAATCTGGTCGGTCGACCGGGAGGTCAAACTGTTGACTCTCAGGTGGTTCGGTCGACCGAGGTCAAATGACCTGTAAGGGCTCGGTCGACCGGGCCTGGGTCAAATAGTTGACCCGGACCGGTTTCGGTCGACCGGGCCAATTTGAACTGAATTGGCCGGTCGACCGAAAGTGCACCAAGTGTGCATTTCGGTCCCGTATCTACCCAAACAATTCCTATTCAAGTGCCTAACAAATATATGTGAATATGTGTGTGTCCTAAGGTCACTTTGGGGTCCAATTTGAGATCACCGAAAAAGTCCGGTGTCGGTCGAAGGTTCACCCTAAGGTCTTTCTACGGTTCGGTTTGAGCTTGCAAATTAAATCATGTTTGTGATGTGTGTGCTTATTACAAACCGAAGAACCCTAATTACTATTACAGACAATTTTACTGAAAATTATTACAATTAATAGTTATGAAATTGTCTTCAAGCCTTTCTTACTTTGTGCACATCTTGATCTTATCATTCTTGATTCCTGCACAAAACTCAACAACTCATTAGATACAATGAGTATTTGTCATAATCAAAACCGGGCGTGACCAATAAGGTCAACAAATACACTGAGCCTAAAGTATATAACTACAATAATACCATATTACTAAATACTAGATACAACCTAATATTATAATAAACATAATAATAAAGCACATAACCACAATAACACTGTAACACTAAATACATAGATATAACATATAATACCCTACGCATAAAGTATATAACTATAATACCATAATACTAAGCACAATAATAAAGTATATAACCACAATAACAACATAATATTAAATACTTGATATAACTTATAATGTGCTAAGCATTAAGTGTATAACTATAATAATACCATAATACTAGATACTAGATATACCTATACTATAATAAGCACAATAATAAAGTATATAACCACAATAACACCATAATATTAAAGACTAGATATAACGTATAATATACTAAGCATAAAGTATATAACTACAATAATAATAAAGAGGATGAACATGAATATTAATTACAAGAACAAACATCATCTATAAAAACAATAAAAATTTAAATATGAAAAAAAATCCTGCACCCAAGAAGAATAAATCAATTAGTATTTAATGTGCATAAACAAAAATAATAAAAATTTAAATATGAGCAAAAAATCCTGCACTCAAGAAGAATAAATCAATTAGTATTTAATATGCATAAACAAAAACAATAAAAATTTAAATATGAACAAAAATCCTGCACTCAAGAAAAATAAATCAATTAGCATTTACACCATATGAAAAGTTAAGCAACAATTAAACTCTTTTTTTTTTTTAACATGAATATTAATAAAAAGGAAACCTACAACTCACACTTTTAATATAATAAATAAAGAAAAATTCAAACTTTACATAAGGTGTCTGTGTGTTGCTCTGTGTGTGTGTGTGTGTGTGCATGTATATATAGTAGAGGGACTTACCACTGGCCGTTGGACTTGCAGAGGGTAAAGATTGGTTCGTGGCTGGTCGGAGCAGCTGTAGGGTCTAGGACTTGCGGCAATAGTTGCAGAAGGGGGCTCGGTTGTGCTGGTGTTGCAGTGGCTGTGGGTGCGTGTACGTGGGTAGCTCACGTACGGTGGTTGTGGCCTGGCTCATGGTGGCTGGAGGCTTGCCGGAGCAAGGAAGATGGCTGTTCGGGGCTCGGCTACAGTTTGCTGGTTTGTCGTGGAGGAATGGCTGCTCGGTGGTGCTTGGCTGGGTGGTTGCTGGAGAAGATGATGACGGAGCCGCGAGAGAGAGAGACGTGGCCTGCTGGAATGTGGCGGCGATGGCGTGGCACCAATAGTGACGGCGTGGTCCTGCGCTGGCGAGGACGCCGTGAAGATAGCGACGAATGGTGGTTTGGGTTAGTTGCTGGGGCTATGCAGCAAAGGTTGCAGAAGATGGCTGGAGTTCGTGGAGGACGGCGATGGAGTGTTCGGCTGTTGGTGGTAACTGTTGGAGGATGAAGACGTTGCGGTGGCTGGCGTCGGAGGTTGGTGATGGTAGAGGCTGGAGCGGACCCGTGGGAGACTAAGAGAGGGAGAATAAGAGGATCGAGGGAGAGAGGAAACGAGGAAGATGGCTGGAATGGCAAGGCCCCGGGTCGGTGGAGTAGGACTGAAAGAGATGAGCAAAGAAGGTTTTTTTTTTTTTGTTTTCTTTTTGGCTATGTGTGCTGTGCGCTGCGCCCCCCCTTGTGTTGTGCGTGAATAAGCCTATGTATAGGCTATATCCCAAAAACCCTAAAAAGCCTTTCCTTTTTTGTTTTTATAATGATAATAATAATTATAATAATAATAATAATAGTAAGATAATAATAATAATAATATTAATACTAATACTAATAATAGTGGTAATAGTAAAAATAATCATAATAATAACAGTAAATAATCATAATAATAATAATAATAATAATAATAATAATAATAATAATAATATAAAAAATAATAATAGTAAAGTAATAGTAATAATACTACTAGCAATAAATAATGAATAATAATAGTAAAGTAGTAATAAAATAAAGAAAATAAAAATAAAATAAAAATAATGACAATAATAATAATAATAATAATAATAATAATAATAATAATAATAATAATAATAATAATAATAATAATAAGAGGGGATCCCTTGTTCTATTTGGGTTGGGCAAAAATAGGGTGTCTACAGCTGCCCCTCTTTGTAGGCTTGGTTGCTTCAATGTAACGGCAGAAACCCTCCTACGTTTTTTGTAGCAACAAGCCTGCAAAGATAAAAGACACCTATTTTAGTTAGACCACACAACTCCGCATGGCTTTCAGGTTAATCAAGAGTTGTTTATTTCTACCAACCCGGGACGATTTGCACTGAATGTAAGAATCCAAGCTGAGGTACACAGGGATGGCTTGCTGCGAATGTAAGAATCCGAGCCATAGGGATACGATGATCCAAGCCATGGAACACAATGATGGCTTGCTTCGAATGTAAGAATCCGAGCCGTAGAGATACGATGATCTAGCTATGGGACATAATGATGGCTTGCTTCGAATGTAAGAATCCGAGCCGTAGGGATACGATGATCCAGCCATGGGACACAATGATGGTTTGCTTCAAATGTAAAAATCGGAGTCATAGGGATACGATGATCCGAGCCATGGGACACAATGATAGCTTGCTTCGAATGTAAGAATCTGAGCTGTAGGGATACGATGATCCAGCCATAGGACACGATGATGGCTAGCTTTGAATGTAAGAATCCGAGCCGTAGGGATACGATGATCCGAGCCATGGGACACAATGATGGCTTGCTTCGAATGTAAGAATCTGAGCGGTAGGGATACGATGATCCAACCATGGGACACAATGATGGCTTGCTTCGAATGTAAGAATCCAGAGCCGTAGGGATACGATGATCCGAGCCATGAGACACAATGATGGCTTGCTTTGACTGTAAGAATCCAAGCCGTAGGGATACGATGATCCGAGCCATGGGACACAATGATGGCTTGCTTCAAATGTAAGAATCTGAGCCGTAGCCGATACGATGATCCGAGCCACCTCAACCAGCAACAAGGTGTGCAAACAAAGTTTGGAAAGTGGTTAGTCTATTTGGAAAATGCACTTGTGGTAAGGTCCGAATGTCAATGAATGACTCCCTTATCTTTGAGATCTGTTGCCTAAGTTTCAAAATAAATCAATGTGTGTCTGGGGTTAGCTGCCCCAATTTCCAAATAAATCAATGTGCACTTGGGGTCAGCTACCCCAGCTCAGATATTAGCACAATAGGAATCTCTCAATTACAGATGTTAAATGATCAATTGAAAGTTTATTCAACAAGACAAGTATGAATGGTGCTCTATTACTGCTTGTGATGCTAGAATGCAATGATATGCTGTTATATGTATGCATGTTGCTAACTTATGATGTTAGAATGCAGTGATATGTTGCTATTAATATGCATGCTGCTAACTTGTGATTTTTTCATTTTTTTTTATTTTTTATTCTTTTTTATTTTTTGTTCAATGCATAATGATGCATGAAATGTGTGAAATGTATGGTAATGCATGAAATGTAAGGTAACACATGAAACACATGAAAATGCATGATATGTAAGGCAATGGATGAGATGCATGACAATGCATGAAACGTAGGTAATGCATGAAATGCATGAGAATGCATGAAATTAGGTAATGCATGAAATGCATGGCAAGGCATGAAATTTGGACAATGTATGTCATATAGAGTAATGCATGGCAATGTATGAAATGTAGGTAATGCATGAAATGCATGACAATGCATAAAATGTATGGTAATGCATAGAATGCATGACAATGCATGAAATTTAGGTGATGCACAAAATACATGGCAATGTATGAGATGTATAGTAATGCGTGGAGTGCATGACAATATATATGAAATTTAGGTAATGCAGGGCAATGCGTGAAATTTGGGTAATGCATGATAATGTATGAATCTTTTCTCTTAACGCGCTTATGATCAATGACCTCATCTTTGATCTATATATGAAACTCGCCGCATTTGAATGAGTATGTAATTGATCTTGGCTCAAATCTTCTTGGTTCATCTGGGCATGGAAGTGATTGACTTAGCTCAAATGAAAGTTACAAAATCTGCCCCAGTTGAATGGATCTATAGCTGATCTTGACCATATATTTGTGTTCCAATTCGACAAGAAGGCGCTTGAATGGGTCCCATTGAAACTCAACTCGAAATTTGCCCCAGTTAAATTTATCTACCACTGATCTTGATTCTATTGTTGGATTCTTCTTGGATAAGTAGATCTCTAAAACCTAACATGACTGTTGCTTCAATTAGACTGCTCTTTTCTCCACAAGGATCTTCTTTGGGTTGCATCCTTAGTATTTAAAATCTCTTTGAAATTTAAATAAATAAACATGCAATTAGATGACTTAATCTCAATAGGAATATGGATGGAATGCACAAATTTTCTTGTCTTTGCTTGATTTTTTGTGCTTATTAAAGAGGAGACAAATTTTACTAGTACCTTGACACTAATGCAACTTTGCTAGCTTAGGGAATCATATCACAGGGAAAATCCCCATTTTTTTTTTCAGCCTCATAACCATAATTCCTCCACTGTATCACCACTTTAGAGATTATTTCTTACTTATTTCAAGCTTATTTCAAACTCCTTGTCTTGAATTATGGCTAGTGTCTCATTAAGTAGTTTGATCAATATTCCAATCTCTGGGTGGACTTACGGGACGAAATGTAGGCTTAGGATTTAGGTTTCACTAAGAACAAGGAAACTAAGGCTCAAAAATCCCCTCTCATAATGAAAATTTCTGCCCCAATTTGTGGTGCAGTATTTGCAAAGTGTTGATTGAACTTGTCATTTGAACAAGCTGCCTACGTACCTTTTCAGGATCAGGTCATTACGTAGTTTAGACTCAACATCGAGTCTGAAAAATCATTTGAGACAATAACATATACCAATCTGGTTAGGACTTTCATTTGGACCGTAATGTAGGCTAGGGGTATGGGTTAAAGAAAAAAAGAGTTAAATAAGGCTCAAAATCATCAATTTCATCAAGGGTAATTTGGTCAAAGATCACATGTGTAGTATGTCCCTTATTTTTATTTCTTCTTCCTTTTCTTCTTTTTCTTTCCCCTTTTTTCTTTTTCTTTTTTCATCATCTTCTTCTTTTACCGCAACTTTTGCTTTTCTTTTTATGAAGAAGTCTTTACTTCATTTTCATTTGAATTCTATTTGGGACTGATTTTTTTAAAACTGTCCTAGTGTGGGGTGTGATCCTTTGACAGGTCATTTAAGAAAAGAATTTTTCAAGCTTAAAAATGGCTTGCAAGGGTTTTCTTATTTGACTTTCTTCTAGGTAGCAAAAAAATGGCCTGCCATCATTTTGGTAGTGATCATTGCCTCAAATGACTTGTCAAACACTAGGTGACCCAAGCTCAGGTTGAATTTTTGGTGAGCTGACTTTCAAGAAAAAGTTGGTTTAACATTCAGGCTCAACTTGGTTAACAAATAGTAAATCATTGTTTGGTTCTTTTTTTAGGGATACTGGTTGACCGAGGATGGCTACCCCTCATCTGATCAGAATATAATCATCATACCTTTAAGGCACCAATCATAACTTAGATAATAAAGACAAGATACTTTTTCATCGATTTCATCAAACAAATGTAGGACCAATCTTGATAAGTCATTTTTGTATATTTCTCCTACAATTCTTCATCATTTTGAAATCCACATCCCACCAAGCACCTTGACAATATCTTGAAGTGGCGTTCTCTACTTCATCTTGGAGGCTTTTCCTTCATCTACTTCTTTTTTTTTTTGCCCCATTGAATAGACCCCTGAAATAAACTCATGGCTCCAAGTTCTTTGTACTGATAAAATTATTTCCTATGTCACACCAAATGCAAGCAAAAAGAGGCAAAAATTGGCATAGGGTGATGATCCAAGGAGGATGAAATGAGATGAGACTAAAAGACATTCTTATTTCATTCAATTTCAAAAATGATTTAAATGAAAAGCATGGATGCATTCCTCTTGTCATTACCCTTAGGTGATCAAGTGTATCATTTCTGTATCCTGTGAGCTCACTTCTAAAGTTTAATACCAATCAATCTTCCAACCCGATGACATTTATTACATTCTTAGCAATGGGTCCCCATGATCCTAACCTTTTTTTGTAGAGAGATCATCTTACTCTACTCAATATTGGAATCCAAGATCTTTAACTTTGCCACCTTGGCCCATGATTTTGCAGAAAATTGGAATATGATTATTGACCCATTGGAGATAACTATGCATGCATGGTTATGAAATTGAACATGGAATGATTATGTTATGCAATGAGTGTTTATGCATGGGTGTACCTAGTGCACAAATACATACCAATAGGGATATGAACATGTATGCAACCTATCCTGCATGGCTATGCATGGAATGAAGTGCATGAATGCGATGTAACCTAAATAACTACTTTGTCAGAATTCTGGAAAAATCCCACTAATGAAATATTTCAAGATTAAGACGACCATTGATGGGCCATAATTTCAATTCAATTCTTCCCTTAACCATTCGTTTCCTTGATGACTGTCCATATACCTCAGATTCTATGAAGGGTCAGATTATGATCTGAGGTTGGGGTTGACCTAGGCTAGTCAATCCATTAGATTTGTTCAATGCAGGCTTGTGGACTTTAGTATCCACTTGGAACTCAAGTATTTTGAAATATGGGCTTCAATGTATTTGATGATGGGATCAGACCCTAGTTGAAAAGGAATTGGGTTTGGATTACTTGAAAAATGTTGGCCCAATTTTTTAGGCAATGGGGTTGAAGCGCTCTTTTGAAATCTGGGTTTGACCCTTTTTGAAAATCAAGCTTGGGCCGAGTTTTTGCTTAGGAAAAGGTCGTGCAATAACCAGAAAAAAAATAAAAATATATTTATAATTAATTAAAATTATTAATTAATTAAGTGGTTAAACACTATTAAATTAATGTATTAAATAAAAAAATAAAAATAAATCGTATGAAAAAATAATAATTATTAATTAATTAATGAATTAATTAAATATTAATAAATAAATAAATAAATAAAATAGTAAAGAAAAAATGGAATAAAGATATATGTATATATATATATATATATGTAAGTTTATTATATTATATATAAGCTTGTGGATACATATAACATATTACTTAAGATATATATAATATATTACCTTAGAGCTTCCTGTAGAAGCTGTATCCAATTTTAAAATTGGACGTCCAGAAGCAGAAGCTTCACGCTCTCTCCTTCTTTCAGTCCGTCTCACTGTCCATCGTCTCTGTCTCCATCTCTCTCTCTCTCTCTCTCTCCCCTTAAGTTCGTTGGCCTAACGAGCGCCGATCGAAAAACGGAAAGTACCGTTGGATTTCTAGTTTCGCCACCGAAATTTCTATTGGAGCGGCTTTGTCGTGGGAGCGGTGTATGTACAACTCTTAGGGAAAGAAATATTTTTTCTAATTTCTCAATTTCTGGTTAAATCTACTATTGAATCGATGATCAGATACCACCACATGGTCCTAGTCGTCTTCCTCGTCATTTTTGCATAGGTAATTTTTCAATTGAGATTTTCTAGACCCTACTCTAAATCGAGAGTGAGATTTGAGAAATTTGGCAATTTGACTAAATTTAAGGGTATATTTATTTATTTACAAATTATGGCCCTAAGAAATATTTAAATAATATTTTATTTAGGAATAATTTTTTAGAGTTAGAAATTTTTTATTCAGGGTCCAAGTGAGCGCTGCAGGTATTTTTCGGGATCCCTGTTGGCGTAGTTCAAGAAATTAGGTAAGGGGAAAAATATATATTAAATCAGAATTTTTATGAATTTAATAGAAAAATAAATTGTGTTATATGTACGTGTATATGTTTCGGTATGGGTAAAATGTCAATTGTTTAAATTATATTTTTTTTCAAGTTTAGAGTTGTTTAGTAGATATGTATATGCAGAAAAGAACTGATGAAAGTGAGAAATATTTTCAGGATAATTAAGTAAGAAATGAAACGTATTTTCAGTATATAAATATTAAATGTTGGTTGGCTTATTTTATAGGCAGTATATGAATTTTATTGCTAAATTGTGTGGCATGAGAATCTGTGCAAATTACATGTTAAATGTATGAGATGCAGGCTAAGTAAGTAAAACAATGAGAGTAAAATATGATATGGACAATGTTGCCCGTGTATGTTTAATGCAACCATGTAAAGGTACAGCTGAAAGCCGGGTTAGCAGATCTAGCTCATTTCTATGTGGACTAATTGATGACAGCAAAAAAGAACTATGTTAGATTCTAACGCATTTCTATGTGGACTAACAAATGACGGTTAAAGAGCGGTTGTAGTACAAATGAATGAAATGAAAATGTTACGAAATGAAATGACAAGGAGTGACAATGCATCGAAATGAAATGTGAAACGTGAATGATACAAATGGGAAAGAGTCACTTAACATGAAATGCAATGCAATGTTAAGCTATGAATATGAACATATGTGTATGATTGAATAATGATAGAAAGAATGATGTTTTATGATATTAGAAGTATGAATATATGTAGAACATGTTACGATTGGGTGAGGCGTACCTTTCGCCTGAGGGCTTGCTGAGTAAGGCGAGTGCACTAGTAGCTACAGATTTGGCAGTAGCCACATAGCATACTAGGGCAGAGGGAACCTACTTGTATGGGCGGGTAGATTTTCCTATCCTTAGGGCCTTCGTCGATAAACTTTTGTATGAACTGTGTGAGTACGAGATCAATTTATCACTTGAGAGCTTATTGAGTAAGGTGAGTACCTTGGTATGTTTTAGCTGCGACCTTTGGGTTGGCTAAGTATCAGAGTAGAGGGGTGCTACTTGTATGGGTGGGTAATCGCCCCTATCATTGGGTAATCTCGTGAGTTAAACATTTGCATGTGTTTGATTAGGGTTAGAAAATGGTTTCACGAAATTATGTTAATGATTTGGAAATATTATAGAATGATATGTATAATCTCATGATGGCCATAAGCTAAGTTTAATATATTGTTTCTTCCCTTACTGAGATGTGTCTCACTTGAAAATGAAATTATCTTTTTCAGGAGTTCCTCGAGATTGAGCTTAGAGAGCTCGAGATTTTATAGCATTTTTGGTAAATAGAAAGAGAAAATGGTATATTTTTATGTTAATTATGATATGTATATTTTATGTTTTATGATTTATGTTTTAAGTTTTATAAGATATGGATGGTTGTGAAACATACTGGTATTTGTGGATAATGTTTTGGAGACATGTATATATTTGAATATAAGTGGATGATTAATTTATTATGGTTGGTAATTAGAATTAGTAAACTCTGGTATTATGTTATATGAAGATTATGATGTATGTTTTCCGCTACGTATGTTATGGTTTATGGATCTATCAAGATATTATCAGGTATAATGCATCGGACCTAGGTTTACGGGTTCGGAGCGTTACATTGTGGTATCAGAGCAAAGGGGTAGTTACCCCCGATCCTTGGGAACTCTCGCTTATGAATGATTATGGTGAAGTAAGACTCTCCTCCTGGGGGCTTGCTGAATTGAGGGACAGCGATACGTAACGCCTTAATCTCAGTGAGTGCTCTGATTGGTACCTGTTGTTGCCACGGGCACAAGGCCCCTAAAGGAAAGTGACAACGCCCGAAAGGGGGACATTACATTGTTTTATTAGAGCAATGTCCAGCTGGAAGTGTGATTAGATTCACATCTCCCGGATAAGGAAATATTAGAGTATTAGGTTAGGAATGATTTATACTAGAGTATAGGATTAAGTTGCGATAAGGATAGGAATGGGTAGATTAAGATACCATTAGGAATTCCGAGTTATGTTTCGTAAGCTTGGGGGCAAAAATCCCTTGATGGTCTTCTTTGTTTTTCTGAAGAAGTTGCTAGCTTCAGAAAATCATGGTAAATCCATCGATGGTGATGTTTCCGAGTAGAGAAATTCGAACTTGGGATTTGAACTCGATGGTGAGGTTAGTTGATTTTAGAGGTTATGGTATCAAGGGAAATCAACAGATACCACTAGGTAGAGTTGGACGAGCATGTGGTTATATGATGGTCCTAGATGAGGTAGATAAAGTCAAGAGGGCAGGTATGAATTTATGTTGAAGATGATGATGATTTTATTTAATTATTGATGATGCAAAAATTTGTTTGGGAGACATATTTATTGAATGTTATGAAGTTGGTTAGTTGGTTTCAAAGGTTATGGCATTGGGATATAATGAGTTATGAATTCCTGAGATGAAAGATTAGGTAATGAATTTCGAGAACGAAATTTCTTAAAGGAGGGAAGAATGTAATAATTCAAAAAAAATAAAAATAAAAAATAATAATAATTAATTAAAATTATTAATTAATTAAGTGGTTAAACACTATTAAATTAATGTATTAAATAAAAAAATAAAAAAAAATAGTACGAAAAAAATAATTATTAATTAATTAAATATTATTAAATAAATAAATAAAATAGTAAAGAAAAAAAATGGAATAAAGATATATATATATATATATATATGTAAGTTTATTATATTATATATAAGCTTGTGGATATATATAACATATTACTTAAGATATATAAAATATATTACCTTAAAGCTTCCTCAAGAAGCTAGATCCAATTTTAAAATTGGACGTGCAGAAGCAGAAGCCTCACGCTCCCTCCTTCTTTCAGTACGTCTCACAGTCCATCGTCTCTGTCTCTGTCTCTCTCTCTCTCTCTCCTCAAGTTCGTTGGCTTAACGAGCGTCGATCGAAAAACGGAAGGTGCCGTTGGATTTCTAACTCCACCACCGACATTTCTACTGGAACGGATTTATCGTGGGAGCGGCGTATGTACCACTCCTAGGGAAAGGTATATTTTCCCTAATTTCTCAATTTTTGGTTAAATTTACTATTGAATCGACGATCAGACACCACCACGTGGTCCTAGTAGTCGTCATTGTCATTTTGGCGTAGGTAATTTTTCAATCGAAATTTTCTAGGCCCTACTCCAAAGCGAGAGTGAGATTTGAGAAATTTGGTAATTTGACTAAATTTAAGGGTATATTTATTTATTTAGGAATTATGACCTTAGGAAATATTTAAATAATGTTTTATTCAGGAATAATTTATTGGAGTTAGGAATTTTTGATTCAGGGTTCGGGTGAGCGCCGTAGGTCTTTTTTGGGATCCCTATTGGCATAGTTCAAGAAATCAGGTAAGGGGAAAAATGTATATTAAATTAAAAGTTTTATGAATTTAATGGAAAAATAAATTGTGTTATATGTACGTGTATATGTTTCGGTATGGGTAAAATGTCAATTGTTTAAATTATATATTTTTTTTTCGAGTTTAGAGTTGTTTAGTAGATATGTATATGCGAAAATGAACTAATGAAAGTGAGAAATATTTTCAAGATAATTAAGTAAGAAATGAAAGGTATTTTCAGTATATAAATATTAAATGTTGGTTGGCTTATTTTACAGGTTGTGTATGAATTTTATTGCAAAATTGTGTGGCATGAGAATCTGTGCAAATTATATGTTAAATGTATGAGATGCAGGCTAAGTAAGTAAAGCAATGAGAATAAAATATGATATGGACAATGTTGTCTGTGTATGTTTAATGCAACTATGTAAAGGTACGACAGCTGAAAGTTGGGTTAGTAGATCTAGCTCATTTCTATGTGGACTAACTGATGACAGCTAAAAAGAGCTATGTTAGATTCTAGCGCATTTCTATGTGGACTAACAAATGACGGCTAAAGAACGGTTGTAGTACAAATGAATGAAATGAAAATGTTATGAAATGAAATGACAAAGAATGACAATGCAATGAAATGAAATGTAAAACGTGAATGATATAAATGGGAAAGAGTCACTTAAAGTGAAATGCAATGCAATGTTAAGCTATGAATATGAACAGATGTGTATGATTGAATAATGATACAAAGAATGATGTTTTATGATATTAGAAGTATGAATGTATGTAGAACATGTTACGATTGGGTGAGGCGTACCTTTCGCCTGAGGGCTTGCTGAGTAAGGCGAGTGCACTAGTAGCTACAGATGTGGCTGTAGCCGCATAACGTACTAGGGCAGAGGGAACCTACTTGTATGGGCGAGTATATTTTCCTATCCTTAGGGCGTTCGCCAATAAACTTTTGTATGAACTATGTGAGTATAAGATCAATTTATCAATTGAGGGCTTATTGAGTAAGGTGAGTGCCCTGGTATGCTTTAACTGCGACCTTTAGGTTGTCTAAGTATCAGAGTAGAGGGGTACTACTTGTATGGGCGGGTTAGAAGCCCTATCATTGGGTAATCTCGTGGGTTAAATATTTGCATGTGTTTGATTAGGATCAGAAAACGATTTCAGGAAATTATGTTAATGATTTGGAAATATTATAGAATGATATGTATAATCTCATGATGGCCACACGCTGAGTTTAATATATTGTTTATTCCCTTACTGAGATGTGTCTTACCCAAATATGAAATTATCTTTTTCAAGAGTTCCTCGAGATCGAGCTTAGAAAGCTCGAGATTTTATAGAATTTTTGGTAAATAGAAAAAGAAAATGGTATATTTTTATGTTAATTATGATATGTATATTTTATGTTTTATGATTTATGTTTTAAGTTTTATAAAATATGGATGGTTGTGAAACATACTGGTATTTGTGGATAATGTTTTGGAGACATGTATATATTTGAATACAAGTGGATGATCAATTTATTATGGTTGGTAATTATAATTAGTAAACTCTGGTATTATATTATATGGAGATTATGATGTATGTTTTCCGCTGCAAATGTTATGGCTTATGGATCTATCAAGATCTTATCAGGTATAACGCGTTGGATCCAGGTTTAAGGGTTTGGGGCGTTATAGGTCGGGCCCAAGTTTCTTTTTAAAGAATTGGGCCCTGGTTATTTGAAAAGGGTTGGGCCGACTCATATTTTAAAATACTTGGGCCAAGTTCTTCATTCTTTGAACGGATGGGCCATGGTTTCATAATTGGGCTTTTTCAAAATACTGGCTAAGTAGTATGTAAGTCTAAAATGGATGCAAAATGCATGGTATAATACAAGGTATCTGACAACATATATACAATATGGCATACGTGGAGAAGGATGTGGCTCCTGTCCTTCCCCAGGGTAGGTACGTATATATAGGGTTCTTCATGACACTATCCTAGTTAAGGAAAACTATATACAAGTATGTGTGGGTAGGTCCTAATCCCTATTGATAAAAGGTTCCCAATCTAACCTCCATCCTCGCCTAAAGGGTTTGGACAAAGTTTAAATTGAGCAGAGTGGTTCGCGGGTCTCCATAAGCCCTGCCACGTGGGGACAAACGCTATTACACTCCTACCTAACCCTAACAGGTAAAACTTAGGTATAAAGTATGAAAGTGTGTGAATTCAAATTTTAACCTATTCCCCCTACCCCACATGCATGTCACATGCTTATTCAAGCACTCATGGAAACAAATATTTTCATAAAAGCAAGGATATTTTCAAACATGGAAACTAACTGTTTAAATTAAATCAAGAATATTTATTAATATAGTAACAAACATTCACATTAAGTTAAGTACATTCACATACATGGGAGCTGAATATTCACATTAATTAAGGGTATCTACCTATATGGAAACCACATATTTACATTACTAAAGACATCTACCTATGTGGGAAGTAAATATTCACATTTATTAAAATATCTACCTATACAGAAACTAAGTATTCACATAATTAAAGATACACACCTATATGGAAATTAAATATTCACATAATTAAGGATACATACCTATATGGAAACTAAATATTCACATAATCAAGGATACCTACCTATATGGGAAGTAAATATTCCCATTTATCAAAGATATCTACCAATATGAAAACTAAGTATTCACATAATTAAAGATACATACCTATATGGAAACTAAATATTCACATAATTAAGGATACATACCTATATGGAAACTAAATATATACATTGATTAAGGATGTCTACCTATATGGAAACCAAATATATACATTAATTACGGGTATCTATCTATATGGAAACTAAATATTCATATTAACTTCATGATATCTACAACTATGGAAATGTATATATATATATTTACTAAGTCAAACAGGTTATAATTTTAACAAATTTTTTATTCAAATATAAGGGTATTTTATTTATAAAATAAAGTGGAGTAATTAAAACTTAATAAATTTAGATTGGGATAATTCCTAATTAATTATTGGCTCGACTCTCAAAGATTACTAGTGGAGTCGCCAGGTTATTGCGACGACCCGGAGCACGAGTGCCCCGGGAGGCGAAATAAAAATAATTTTAGTATTTTCGGGAAAAATGATGTACTTGAAATGTCAGAGTCGCCACTAACCTTTTTGTATGGTTAGAACACATGATTACTACCCCGTTAAGGGTAGAGTGGGTCTACGTTACTAGAGCTTGGGTCATGAGTTCGGTTAGGCGAAAGGAAGGTACAAGCACCCCCTACGCGCTCGTTCTTACGAACAGTACCTAACTAATTTGGAATTATCCTTAAGTTAATTTAAAAAGTATTTCACATTATGCCTCTATTAGTGGATTTACAAATATACATGCAATATAAATAAATCAATAAATAAATAAAAAAATCTTACAAAAATATATGTACTATATATATTCCCTTGGAACTAGGGTACGTAAAGCTCGAAAGCATATACCTTTGCATTAAAATCATAGGGATAAAAAATCGAGAAAATAGTTAAGAAAATATGCTACCAAATTTTGGAAATCTCATAGGTTTTTTTTATAGGAAAATACTAATATGGGAGGTTTTAATATATGGTAATAGGGTAATAAGCAACACATACCTATTAAAATATTACGAATGTCAAAATAAGTAATAAAATAACATAATACTATAAAACTAAATACTAGATCTAACCTATAACATAATAAGCATTACAATAAAGTATATAACCACCACAACACCGTAATACTATAGGTCGTTTGACTTGCAGAGGGTGGGGACTGGTTCGTGGCTAGCTGGTGCAGCTGCAGGGTCTGAGACTTATGGCAATAGCTGTAGAAGGCGGCTCTACTGTGCTGGTGTTGCAGTGGCTATGGGTGCGTGAACGTGGCTGGCTTACCTACGGTGGCTGTGGCCTAGCTCACGGTGGCTGGAGGCTTGCCGGAGCAAGGAAGATAGTTGTTTGGGGCTCAACTGCAGTTTGCTAGTCTGTTGTGGAGGAATGGCCTCTCAATGGTGCTCGGCTAGGTGGTTTCTGGAGAAGATGATGACGGAGCCGCGAGAGAGAGAGAGACATGGCCTGTCGGAGTGTGGCGACGATGGCGTGGCGCCAATGGCGACGACGTGGTCCTGCGGTGGTGAGGACGCCATGAAGACATTGATGGATGGTGGTTTGGGTTGTCTGGGTTAGTTGCTGGGGCTGTGCAACAAAGGTTGCAGAAGATGGCCGGAGTTCCTGGAGGACGGCGATGGAGTGTTCGACTTTTGGGGGTAACTGCTAGAGGATGAAGACGCTGCGGTGGCTGGCGTCGGAGGTTGGTGATGGCAGAGGCTGGAGCGGAGCCATGGGAGAGTAAGAGAGGGAGAATAAGATGATCGAGGGGGAGAGGAAACGAGGAATATGGCTGGAACGGTGAGGCCCCGGGTTGGTGGAGCAGGACTGAAAGAGGTGAGCAAAGAAGGTTTTTTTTTTTTTTTTGTTTTCCTTTTGGCTCCGTGTGCTGTGCGCTGCGCCCCCCCTTCTGCTATGCGTGAATAAGCCTATATCCCAAAAACACTAAAAAGCCTTTCCTTTTTTTTTTTTTTCTTTTTAAATAATAATAATAATAATAATAATAATAATAATGGTAATAGTAATAATAATAATAATAATAATAGTAAACAATCATAATAATAATAATAATAATAATAATAATAATAATAATAATAATAAAAGTAATATAAAAAATAATAATAGTAAAGTAATGGTAATAATACTACTAGCAATAAATAATGAATAATAATAAAAAGAATTATAGTAAAGTAGTAATAAAATAAAGATAAAAAAATAAAAAAAAATAAAAAAAAAAATAAAAAAAAAAATAATAATAATAGGGGACCCCTTATTCTATTTGGGTAGGGCAAAAATAGGGTGTCTACAACGGAGATAACAAACCCTACTCACTTTAAATATTTACAAAATACGTATAATGAATCAAACCAATAATTTTAAGAGGTTAAATCATTCGGAAAATCTACTACAATATTCCAAATATCAAATACTTTAATTTAGTCTGTTCAACTTTAAAATTGCAATTATTATAAAATCCCTAAGCTCACAATAAACACCAATTTAATTAACTCATAATAATAATAATAATAATAATAATAATAATAATAATAATAATAATAATAATAATAATAATAATAATAATAATAATAATAATAATCCAAAATCCAATTTCCATATGTCAGAATATTCAGAGAAATGAGTATATAATTCATGTAATCTCATATTACAATTTAATCAGATAAATTATAAAATTCCTAATACACAAGCCCTCAACATATCCTTTAAGATCTAAATCGTTTGCTCTGAGTGTGCATCATTCTATGGGTGAAATGCAGTACTAAAAGTAAGTTGAGATCTCAAAGCTTCCTACAAACTCTTCTAAAACTGGAAGGTGAACCGTGGATCTCAATCTGAAACAATGGACATAGGATCCCTCTGAACCCTACCTTCTGTTCGTGAAACCCCACCTGAAACCCTAACTTCTGTTTCAAAACTCTCTGTGTTCTTTTTCCTCACTCTCGGATCCCTCTATCTACTTCTCAGATCTCTGAAAACCTAACCTCATTTCCCCTCAACTATTGCGGGCTACTGAACACCCATGAGTGTTATGATCTTGATGAGGCTCATTTTGAGATCTATGAGGAGGCCTGATCCAGTTTTTTAGGTGGGGTTACCCTCTTTGAGGGGTCCATGCGTGATGCAGCAGATAAGTAATGTAGCGCCCTGATATGATCAAATCTCCACTGTTTAATCTAAATGATTATATCATCTAAGAAAGATACACGGATATGTACTCATAATCATATAGATATAAAACATAGTTTCATAAGCTTTGATTTCATTACCCATGTTCATATTCATAAGCTATCATTTCTCATAATCATATATATATATATACTTTCATATTTCATCTTTATATTCGTACTCTTTCATTTCTCTTATCATATACACACTCGTTCATTAGACATATTCATATTCATTCTCTATCCCAAGAGTATCCACCATGGCAGTTTAATCTAAATGATTATATCATCTAAAAAAAATAGACAGATATGTGCTCATAATCATATAGATATAAAACATAGTTTCATACACTTTGATATCATTTCTCATATTCATATTCATTAGCTATCATTTCTCATAATCATATACATATACTTCTATATTTCATCTTTATATTCATACTCTTTTATTTCTCTTATCATATAGATACTCTTTCATTTCTCATATTCCTATAAATTCACTAGCCCATGAGTATCCACCAGCATATAGCACAACGCATCTGTAACTCATGGCTGTTCATTTCTCATAACATTTCTCATTTTCATAATCTAACTCATGAGTATCCATCGGCAAAAAGCATGACTCATCTGTAACTCATGGCTGTTCACTTTTCATATATATTTTCTAGCTCCTGAGCATCCACCGGTATATAATACACGCTGCGTCTGTAGCTCATGCCTACATATCCCGATTAGATCGAAATGGGGAACACGTATGTTGTACAATTGGCTTAAACAATCCTAGTCCAGACCCCAGGGGGCAGCACAACCCTTCACAGACCCAATAGACTCTCTCGCCACACTCTGTACCAGATGTGTGGTTCCACTAATCACAAATAATGGCAACTGTACCATGCTATGTGTACTATGGTCCATCAGGATTCTCATTTCCACATTTTTGTGTTCACATTTCATCATTTCTATATTTCTCATCATTTTTGTATAATTCTCTGTTCAACATTTCTGTATAAAATAGCTCTAAAGCGATGCCTGTGGCGATCGAAGCTCAAAACCCTAAAACTACATTTTCTAGTTCAATCAGCTCAACTTGAGAATTAAAATTATCTTAATATTCCTAGGCTCACACGTTCCCATTAACTGGTAAAATTCTTAAAACGCGGGTTTGATCCACTTCCCATCTTTAAATTTAATTTCTTACATATTTAAAAATACAAATACAATCAAATCCCCAGTGTTTAATCTAATTCCACAATATTCCCCAAAAATTCTATTTAATCAAATCTCTGCAGTTTAACTTAATCCTTGGAATATTTCCAAAAATCTAATATAATAAAATCCCGCAGTTTAATTTTATCCCATAAATATTTCCAAAAATCTAATATAATAAAATCCTTCAGTTTAATTTCATCCCAGGAATATTTCAAAAAATCTAATATAATCTAATCCTGCAGTTTAATTTAATCTGAGGAATGTCTCCAAAAATTTAATATAATCTAATCTTGCAGTTTAATTTAATCCTAGGAATATCTCCAAGAATCTAATATAATCCAATCCTGCAATTTAATTTAATCTTAGGAATATCTCCAAAAATCTAATATAATCAAATACAACAATTTAATAATTAAATACTAGAATTTAATCGGCTAAATTTTTAAAACAACAGACACAATTTGTACTCATCACCTTATCCCAAGAGTGGTGCCTATGAAGCCCAAATCACAAATCCACTCTAATTAAAACAACGAGTATGGAAGTTGGGACCTTGATATCACGTTTGATTGTCAATTTATCTAAAGATCTAAAGAGAAATTAAGGAGAGAGAGAAAGAGAGAGTTACCTTATCCCTGGAGTGGTGCCTGCGACGACTCTACGAAAAATTCACTCCGGTTAAAATGTCGGTAGTCAAATTTAAAACCCAGGGATACTTCCCGTTCTTCAATCGGCGTACGATTCATCGAAGAAATCTTAGAGAGATAAAGAGATGGAGCATGGAGAGAAAGAGAAAGTAGAGAGAGAGACGGAGAGCACATATATATATTATAAATTTTTACTTTATTATATTATATATATGTATTTTTTTATTATGTTATTTATTTAATTAATTTAGTTTAATAATATTTAATTAATATTTTATAATAATTTTTTTTACACTTCCATGCATATAATTTTCAGGGGCGCTACATCACACGTGCATGTTTGAACATAATTGTTTCATCATTTTCATACATGCAATCCTCTCGTTTTTGAATTTCGTCGACAAGAGGCAGAGTTCGTCGACGAATTTCCTTCATGACCTCGTCGACGAGGTGACGTGGCTTGTCGACGAAGGCCATAGTATAAATAGTTCTAAACGCGATTTTTTGATAGAAATTCGGAGCAGAATCCTCCCTTCTCTCTTCTTTCGGTTCCCCAACCTTATCTTTAGTTTTTTGGGTCCATTATTCGCCGAATCGATGATCCGAAGCCACTATGACATTCCAAGGTAAGCCTTTCTACTCAATATTTGACTTCTTGTCAGTTATAGAAAGCGTAGTACGCCTAGAAATACCGAAGTTTAGTTCTAGGGAATATTATTTTCAGGGTGTTGAATGGGGAACCTTGTGGGTGCAGTGTTTCTCTTAAGGGCTTTTCAGGACTCAAGTAAGGGGATAAACTAAACTAGTTATTTTATGGAAATGTATGTATGTTATTACAGAATCTGATTTTAGGAAAATATATATATATATATATATATATGGAGATATATATAAATATATATATTTGTATATAAATATGTTTTAAATTTGCAAAATAATGCTGAAAATGATGGTATGTTAAATATATGAAAAACCTATTTCGTGTGGCATGAGTATAATTTATAATGAAATATTGTTTTCTAGGAATATGGTAAAGATATGGACATGATTTGCCGGTGTACGGGCTGTGCTACAGATATGATTTGTCGGCGTATGGGCCATGCTATGTATATGATTTGCCAGCCTAGATGTTGTGCTATGTATGTGATTTGCCGATGTACGAGCTGTGCTATGGATACGATTTGCCGGCGTACAAGCTGAGCTATGGATATGATTTGGTGGCGTACGAGCCATCCTATAGATATGATTTTCCGATGTATGGGGCGAGCTATGTTAAAATATGAAATATCGGTGTACGGGCCGATGATTTTCATGATATATGTATAAATATGCAAAATGTTGTGATGATATTGATTTGGCAATTAATAGTATGTAATATCCATGTATCACAGTTTGATTATATGTTATACATTATTAAAACCTAGTTGGCTTGGTTTAGGCTAACACTTGCACGGTACTGATTCTATGTGTTCATGATTTATCATGATATTTGTGTTAACGCTGCTGTACAGAGTGGCGTGAGGTTGGATGGTCGATGTGGTTTTAAGAAGTGTGAGCACCCCTGGTGTACGGACCAGGTATGGTAGACCCATCAGACTTACAGACTGTACTTTTGACTTGGCAATGGTCAACCAACCATTGTCAAGTCCCGCCTATAGGCCACACAACCTAGTTATGTTGGGGTAATGCATGACAACAGCCAGCTAACCTACCAAGATTGCTTTGTATTATTATTACATGAGATGAGTTATGCTATAAGAATACAGTATGTTCTGTCATGTTATGATTATACATGTTTTTCTCAGAAATGATATATACAGTTTTACTGGTTATGTTCATGATTATATATATATATATATATATATCACATAAATGCTCATGTTGCCACACACTAGTGTTAGTTTATTTCCCTTACTGAAAGGTGTCTCACCCCGAAATTTCATGAACTTTTCAGGAGTCCCTGATAGGAGAGCGGATAAAGCTCCACTGAGGTAGACACGGTTGACCTTCCCTTTCTGAAGGGTATGTATTTTGTGATAAGGTCAGATGATTTTTGTGGGAATAACCCTAGGTCTCCTTTTGGGTTGTAAATACAATAACAATGGATGTAGTAACTCTGGTATTGCGATGGATGGTTTTGTGTTTATGATATTGTGATTTTATGTTTCTTGCTGCATAGGCTTTAGTTTTTTATTTCTGTTATATCCCTAGTACCCATAGGTTCAAGTGGATTATGTTTTTATTATATTATGAAAAAAAAAATCTATGGAAATTAAGCAGGTTGTTATAGTTTGGTATCACAGCTTAGGTTGCTAGGTTCTGTAGACTTTAGAGTGCAGCAAAAACAATACCAAAGTACAGGAAATGATTTAAGGTTTTGTTTTACAGTCTAGAGGCAAGACTTTCGTGATAGTTTCACTATTTTTCGTGGGGTGACGATTTCAGGAAAATCATAGTAAACTATTGTCGGGTTATGTTCCTAGAATGTAGGACTGGGGTTAGGAATAAGTTGGGAAAGTTAAGAGAAGTGGTGAGGTTAGGTGGCTAAATTATGAGGATAGGATTTCTAAGTTACGTTTTTTATTTTTCAGGATGGATCCAGGAAGAGGTAGTGCCCATGCGAGTGGCAGTGATAAAGCAGGGTCATTAGGTGCTGGCGGGACTGACTCTAACGCTGTATTACGTAGCATGACTCAACAGGTTATGAATGAGATCGCTAGGAGCTTGAGGGAGGAGGGTGGTCCATCGGCAGGTCATGGATGCACTATCGAGAAGTTTACAAAGATGAATCCTCTGGATTTTTTAGGAGGAGTTGACTTGTAGCCGCTGAGAATTGGATGTAGAAGATCGAGAAGGTCCTGGTCGTGTTACAGTGCATGGAAGAGCATAGGGTCCTCTTCGCCACCTATAGATCGACAAGGGAGGTTGAGAGGTGGTGAACTGCCGTGAGGCTTTTGGAGCAGTAGAGGACTACACCGATAGCCATGACTTGGGAACGGTTTACAGAATTGCTCTTTGATAGATATTTTCCAACTACTGTCAAGGATGCTAAAGTAGAAAAGTTCCTGAATTTGAAGCAAGGACAATTATCAGTTCTGTAATATGTGGTGCGTTTTATTGAGCTTTCTTGTTTCGCTCCGTACATTGTCCCTGATAAGGCAAAAAAGGCAAGGCAGCTTGAAAGAGGCTTGAGGCGGAGCATATTCAAGTAGGTGGTAGTGCTACAGATCTAGGATTTTACTGAGTTAGTTGACAGAACAGCCTTGGCTGAGGTTGAAGAGCGTTTGGATGCAGATGAGCAGGGACAGAGGAAGAGATCTGCATCTTTGGGCTACTAGAAGAGTCCTAGATAGAATTAGTGGAGGAGAGGAAACCATGATAGAGGACGGAGGCAGGAAACTGGAGGACACGAGGTTTAGGCAGTACAGGGTCATCCAGTTTGTCAGATGTGTGGTTGGAGACACTTAGGAGAGTGTCGGGTAGGTGGGATGGTCTGCTATCGCTGCAGTAGACCGGGGCACATGGTGCAAGACTACTCTACACCACCAGATGTAGCTCCAGCTCCCAGACTATACCGGGGAGGTTATCAAGTGCCACATGGGGGCCAGCAGAGGAATACGACTCCAGCTAGAGTGTTCACACTAATGCAGGGTGATGCTAAGACGGCGGGTGATGTGGTGACAGGTATGGTTAGTATGTTTTCTTTTAAAGTTATTGCATTATTTGATTCAGGTGCCCCACACTCGTTCATCTCTTTAGGGTATATTAAGTTTTGTGGGATAGAAGCACAGTTGTTGAATACTGGATTGTTAGTGTCTACACCAATTGGGTCTATAATGAGATGTAGTAAGGTACTATGGGATTGCCCAGTTGATATTCAAGGGAAATTCTGTCTATTGATCTGATAGTGGTAGATATGCATGGATTCGATGTAATCTTCAGCATGGATTGACTAGCAGCTAATTTTGCCAACATATATTGCCATTCACGAGAAGTGATATTCAGACCTCCAAGAAGAGCAGAATTCAGGTTTGTAGGGTCGCAAGTGCAATCCCCGCCTCAGCTAGTTTCAGCTATTCAAGCCAGGAGACTACTGCTGAGTGGTTGTCAAGGGTTTATGGCAGTTATGAAGGAGATGTCAGAGAATGAACTGAAACTTGCTAGCATGCCTGTAGTAAAAGAATTTACAGAAGTTTTTCTAAAAAAATTACCAGACTTACCACCTAATTGTGAGGTAGATTTCCCTATTGATCTACTTCCAGGTACAGCGTCGATTTCTAAAGTACCTTACCGAATGGTGCCAATGGAATTGGCAGAGTTGAAGAATCAGCTGCAAGATTTGCTTGATAAGGGATTCATACGACCTAGTGTATCTCTGTGGGGAGGAGCTCTAATTCTATTTGTAAAGAAGAAAGATGGGTTTATGAAGATGTGCATAGATTATAGGGAGATTAATAAAGTGACAATCAAGAACAAATATCCTCTACCCCGTATAGATGATTTGTTTGACCACCTCTAGGGTACACGGGTGTATTCGAAGATTGATCTTAGATTCAACTATCATCAAGTGAAAGTGAGAGCAAAAGACGTCTCGAAGACGGCCTCAAGACCTGGTACGGGCATTACGAATTTCTTGTTATATCATTTGGTTTGACAAATGCTCCTGCGGTATTTATGGATTTAATGAACAGATACTTCCACCAATACCTAGACCAGTTCATTGTTATTTTTATTGATGATGTACTAGTCTATTTGAGGAGCTATAAGCAGTATGAGATGCACTTGAGGCAAGTTCTGCAGACGCTACGGCAAAATAAGTTGTACGCTAAGTTCAGTAAATGTGACTTCTGGCTTGAGAATGTTGTGTTCTAGGGACATGTTATATCTGGAGATGGTATTTTTGTAGATCCTAGTAATATCGAGGCGGTAGTGAATTGGACTAGATCGAGGAACGTTCAGGAGATTAGGAGTTTCTTGGGGTTAACTGGGTATTACCATCGTTTTGTAGAGGGATTCTCAAGACTATCAGGGCCTTTGACACAACTGACTAGAAAGAATGTTAGATTTGATTGGGACGACAACTGTGAGCAGAGTTTCCAAGAATTGAAGCTGAGATTAGTCACAACACTAGTATTGGTTATCCCGTCAGGGGGTGAGGGTTATGTCATTTACAGTGATGCGTCCTTAAAAGGACTTGACTGTGTATTGATGCAGCATGGCAGGGTGGTGGTGTATGCGTCCAGGTAGTTAAAATAATATGAGAAGAACTACCCTAACCATGATCTCGAGTTGGTTGCAGTTGTACATGCATTGAAGATTTAGGGGCATTACCTATATGGCTAGCGGTGTAAGATCTTTTCCGACCACAAGAGTTTGAAGTACTTTTTCACGAAGAAGGAACTAAATATGAGGTAGAAAAGGTGGTTGGACCTATATAAGGATTTCGATTGTACCATCAATTATCCCTAGGGAAAGCAAATGTGGTAGCCGATGCGTTAAGCAGGAAATCGCGGGAATCAACGTTGGCAACTATGGAGATCCAGTATCTGATCATAATGGATCTGGAGAGACTTGACATCGAATTAGTTGAGAGTGGTTCTCAGGCTCACATTGTCAGTTTAGTAATTCAACCTATCCTATAGGAAAGAATTAAAGCTGTTTAGAAAGAAGACCCAGAATTAGTAAAGGTGATGGATAGAGAGCAAAGTAGTCAGGGGGAGGAATTCAGTGTTGCAAATGACGGAGCTTTGCGGTTCCATTCCAAACTATGTGTTCCTGTTGATGTGGATATTAGGAGGGCCATTGTAGAGGAGGCTTACAGATCTTTGTATACAGTTCATCCCGGTAGTACGAAGATGTATAGGGATATGTAAGAGTCGTACTGGTGGAGTAATATGAAGAGAAAGATCACTGAGTATGTAGCCCAGTGTATGACGTGCCAGTAGGTAAAAGCTGAGCATAAGATGCCGACAGGGTAGTTGCAGCCGCTATTTATCACAGAGTGGAAGTGGGATCATATATCTATGGGCTTTGTGTCAAGACTGCCTACGGCGTTGCACGACTAGAATGCCATCTAGTGATTGTTGATCGTTTGACTAAGACTGTCCATTTCTTACCTATCAAGATTAGCTACTCCCTCAACCGTTTGGAAGATATTTACATTCAGGAGATAATTCGTTTGTATGGGGTGCCAGTATCGATTGTATCAGATCAAGACCCGCGTTTTACGTCACATTTTTGGAAGAGTTTGTAGGAAGCACTAGGGTCTTAGTTATTGTTTAGAATGACATTCCATCCTCAGTCAGATGGGCAGACTGAGAGGACGATATAGATATTAGAGGATATGCTCCAAGCTTGCGTATTGAATTTTGGGGGTAATTGGACTCATATTATCAGTTGTGGTGAGTTAAACTCAGTGACTCACTGGTGTATGAGGAGGTACCGGTATAGATTTTGGATAGGAAGGTAGAAGAGTTACGTAACAAGAATATTCCTTTGGTAAAACTCTTATGGAGGAATCATGCAGTGGAAGAGGCTTCTTGGGAGTATGAGAAATAGATGAAGTAGAAGTACTCGCAGTTATTCTAAGAGGTTTAACCAAGTAAATGTAAATAGTTAGGTAGTATTTCTTTTGCAGGTACATGTAAAGTTTAATTAGTAAGTAACATTTCAGTTTTGGTGGAATTTTATTTTGCGTATGTAATCTCTCAAGACATGGAATGTAACCACGGTATTCTTCCACCATAAGTGAGGGTAAGTAATAAAATAAGTAGACCCTTTTTCTTTTAAGGGATAATAAGTTACATGAACAGTAAATTTCGAGGACGAAATTTTAAAAGGAAGGGAAAATGTAGTGACCCGAATAGTTATAATATTTAAATAATATTAGAGAGGGACGAAATAGAAATTGGAAGGAATAAAGAAAGAGGCAGTAGGCCTCGTTCACGAAGTTACAATTGGGCTCGTCAACGAGTGTACGTTTCGTCGGCGAGTGTGCATTTCGTTGACGAGAAAATACCGAAGAGCAATCCTCTCATTTCTGAATTTTATCGACAAGAAACAGAGTTCGTTGACGAATTTCCTTCATGACCTCGTCGACGAGGTGACGTGGCTCGTCGACGAAGGTCGTAGTATAAATAGTTCTAAAAGCGAATTTTTGATAGAAATTCAGCGCAGAATCCTCCCTTCTCTCTCCCTTCGGTTTCCCAACCTTCTCTTTAGTTTTCTAGGTTCATTCTTTACCGGATCGACGATCCGAAGCCACCACAACACTCTTAGGGAAGTTCTCTACATATCTGCTGGAGTCGATTGTTGGTGGGTCGAGTTTGGAATTCATCCCAGATCTAACGTAAGGCTTTCTACTCAATATTTGACTTCTTGTCAGTTGTAGAAAACGTAGTATGCGTAGAAATACCGACGTTTAGTTTTGGGGAATATCATTTTCAAGGTGTTGAACGGGGAACCCTGCAGGTGCAAGAGTGTTTCTCTTAGGGATTTTTCAGGACTCAGGTAAGGGGATAAACTAAACTAGTTATTTTATGGAAATGTATATATGTCATTACAACATCTAATTTTGGGAATATATATATATATATATATATATTTGTATATAAATATGCTTTTTATTTGGGAAGTACTGTTGAAATGATGGTATGTTAAATATATGAAAAACCTATTTCGTGTGGCATGAGTAGAATTTATAATGAAATATTATTTTCTAGCAATATGGTAAAGATATGGATATGATTTGTCGTCGTACTGGCCGTGCTACAGATATGATTTGCTGGCATACGGGCCGTGTTATGTATTTGATTTGCCGGCATACGGGCAAAGCTATGGATATGATTTGGCGGCGTACGGGCCGTGCTATGGATATGATTTGATGACGTATGGGCTGATCTATGTCAAAATATGAAATACCGTCGTACGGGCCAATGATTTTCATGATATATTTATAAATATGCAAAATGTTGTGATGATATTGATTTGGAAATTAATAGTATGTAATATCCATGTATCATAGTTTGATTATATGTTATACGCTATCAAAATCTGGTTGACTTGGTTTAGGCTAATACTTGCATGATACCAATGCTATGTGTTCATGATTTATCATGATATTTGTGTTAACGCTGCTGTACGGAATAGCGTGAGGTTGGATGGTCGATGTGGTTTTAAGAAGTGTGAGCGCTCCAGGTGTACGGACCAGGTATGACAGACCCATCAGACTTACAGACTGAACGAATAAGCCCACACTTGAATCCCAAATTGAACTAATTTGACTCAGGACCCTTACTTGTTCAAAATTAGTGAGTTGATTTCATATTTTCCCAAGAATATTAGGGAAACCTGGTAAAAATTAGAGTGTCTACAGTAAATGTATGAACTATAATTTAGAAGTTATTCATTTATTATTTTGGAGAAATTATTCCTTTGGCCTATTTAGTTATCCATGTAGTATTTTAAAGATAATCAATTTTTTTTTGATTTTAAATGACTAAGGCAAATTTTGTCTCAATAAATTAAAATGGGTACATTATGTAAAATCTAAAAATATGATGTTATTATATATCTGAATCTAACAACGTCCCATATCTTTGGTTAAGTATTCACCACTCACAACCAATAAAGTGATGTGAAACAAAACAATTTGAAATTAAAATATATTTTGAATAAAGTTCAATTAGATTTTTAATCATTGCATTATTTTGTCTCAATTATTTCAACAAGAATGTTTGAATAAATCTTTTTTTAGAAAATTATTTTCATATTCTTTTATGGACAAATTATATGAAGGGCAAAATCTAGCAAGTGCCCCCTGAGTTTTCTGAATGTGATACTCCACCACCTTAATTTATAAATAAAAAAAAACCCTTGACATTTGAAATTTATTGATAAAAAGAATCATTTGTTAGCTGACCGTTAGTCAACCGATAATAATATATGAAAAAACAACAAATCTTACCCCTAATAATATAATATTTTAAAAAGAAATTAGTTTACTAAATTAAATTTAAAACAATTGGCCAATATAATATCTCGGAAATTCAATAAGCGAATTGGAGACCTAGTTGGGTCTAGAATTTTACGGTCTAAGTAATCCAATGACTTTGCATCAACCAATCGACATCAAGAAAAAAAAGTAATTCTATTATAACTTTAATTTTTTTGAAATATGCATTAGGGAAAGAAAAATATTAGGAATAAATCATAAAAAAATAGTTGTCATTATTTTTTTCATGAATTTTAATGACTAAATGTATCATAAACAAATAAAATACAGTTCAGTATTTTTTTAATACAAATAACCAGTGAAGCATAGTGTTAAAAACAAAGAACACAAATTAAACTTTCAAATTCACATTTCATAAATTAAAATTATAAATTTTGATAATTGTTTTTTGAATACAACATGGATAATTATATAATCTAAAAAATCTCTAAAAAAAATCAAAATACTATGGAGAATTTGGATTTGAAACTCTGAATTTTCCAATCATATTATACTATACACAACTAAATAAAACTTTAAATTTCAAATGCACACCTTGTATTCAAAATTTGATTTATATGCGAGGCCAAATGTCGCTTTTCCAGCCGTCTGAACTTCAATACACAAACCAACGCAAAAACAAATCTCCCCACCTTCAGGAATCACTTCTGTGTGCCTATATATACCCCTCTCTCTTTATAAATCAAACATCCTAAATTCAATTGCTTTGTCATATTCTTCAAGAAAGACACAGGATTCACGATCGTAGATGGCGTCGGTTTCATGGGAGCGGCCGTCGGGTGGGTGGGTGAAGTTGAACACCGACGGCTGCGCGAGAGGCAGTCCGGGCGCTGCTGGTGGTGGAGGTGTTATCCGTGATGAGAAGGGACGCTGGCTTATGGGTTTCACCAGAAACCTTGGCTGCTGCACTAGCATTGTTGCCGAATTGCTCGCGGCACGAGATGGACTGAGGTTGGCCTGGGACTGCGGTTTTAGGAAGGTTATTTGTGAAGTCGATGCTGCAGCAGTGTTGACGATGATAAACACTCAGGATCCCGATTTGAGCACCATCACCGGGCGCTTGACTGCTGAGTGTCGCGAGCTCATTTTGCGGAACTGGAAATGCACCATGACTCACACCGTTAGAGAAGGCAACTGCTGCGCTGATGCCTTATCAAAACTCGGTCCTCATGTTGCCGTACCCGGAGTGCTCGTTTTTGTATCCCCTCCTCCTACGGTCTTTGCTCATTTTTGCAGAGATTACTTAGGGGTACCGATGCTCAGAGAGAAGAGGGTCGTCCTTTAATTAGTGAGGGGCTAGCTAATATTGTGTTTGTGGATCTCCATGTGGATATAGATATATGATCTTGTA
Organism: Malania oleifera; assembly: GCF_029873635.1. Classification (NCBI taxonomy): domain Eukaryota; kingdom Viridiplantae; phylum Streptophyta; class Magnoliopsida; order Santalales; family Ximeniaceae; genus Malania; species Malania oleifera. Next base: position 21,007,202 of record NC_080422.1, read on the forward strand.
CGTATATTTTCAGAAAATGTATATACAGTATGATCTTTATATTGGATAATTGAAGTATATATAAGTTTCTCAAGGCAAGAATATTAAGTCATGGATGAGTTGTACTGGTTTTTAGTATTGAGATTGAAATCCCTTTATGGTAAAATTTCTAACATATTTATTGCATACTCCGCATAAAAGGGGTCATTCCCGTTGTTAGCACCATCGCATTCTAGGGTTTGAAGGCACGTGATTTTTTTCTTATTTTATTTTATTTTAGTGTTTGATGTTTTCAAAGTTCCTATCTTATTTTATTGGCTTCATTTTACTTTTTTGGTCATCCCCAATGAAAATATAAGTAAAATTATCTTTTAGAGATGAGGTAAAAATTAAAATCTATTTTAATTTTATTATGTTCATCCTATTTCATTTACTATTTAATTACATTTAAGAACTCAATAACGTCACAGGATAGCTCTAAAATTTCCCCCAAAAAAATTTTCAAAAAGTTATTTTTCGAATGGCTCATTCAAGAGGCTTATTTACTTATTTTCACTTATTACTCATCTTCATTGAGGATGGTTAATCACACATTGGGACTCGGATGTATACCTTATTGAATTCAGGGAGCTCATTCAAAATTTAAAAATTTATTTGGTTGTGTGATATATAATGTGGTTTCACAATTTAGAATTTTAAGTTGTGTATGTCGCGGCGTCCCGAGAGCAAGAGTGCCTCGGGGAGGCGAATAAAAAATGATAAGTTTGAATTTTCAGGAAAGATTGGAAGTTGGAGTTGCCACTAACCAATTTTTTTTTTTTGGTATTGTTAGAACATCTTATTACTATTCAATTAAGAGTAGTATCGGTCTGCGTATACCAGGATCAGGAATAGGAGTTCAATTATGTGAGGGAAAGGTACTAGCACCCCTTACACACTCGTTCTATAAACGGTACCTAATTAATTAAAAAATATCCCAAATTAAATTTCAATAACCTTTTATTTTACTCCCTTTCAAATGAACAAGTTGGCTTTACAATTAAGTAAGCAAACAAATCTGTACATTTTATAGAATATAATTAAAATAGGCTGTCCCTCACAGCTAATATATGTGAGTTTTAAAAACCTCATTGCCCTTTTGAAATCATAGGGACACCGTTTTAAAAATCAAGAAAATATTTTAGAAAAATAACTCCTAGATTTATAGAGTTTTTCTAAATATTTTATGATATTTTCAAACTTTTGGGAGGTTTTTGGAGCTCTTTTATTCATTTTTCCAAGTAAAAAGTGCATTAAAATAATATCATGACCTTAAAAACATTTTTTTAAAAAAATTTTTAAACATTTTCTAATTTATCTTGATTTCTTTTTGTGATTTTTCACTATTTTTCAAAATTTTTAAATCCAATAAATAATATGATAAGAAAAAAATTAAGAAAATAGAGAAACCGGTTTGAACCAATTCAACTGGTTTAGGGCAACAGGGTTGAGTCAACGAACCGGGCCACGAGTCAGCTTTGAGTGGAGACATATGGCCCATGCATTTATACATATCACTACTAATTTTCAAGTAGGAGCTGACGTCAGAGCGACATCATTTATACATATCAATACTCATTGTTTCTTGCCATTTTTTCATTTCATTTCACTCTCTTCTTTCATAAAATTCTCTCTCTCTCTCTCTCTCTCTCTCTCTCTCTCTCTCTCTCTCTCTCTCTCTCTCTCTCTCTCTCTATTCTTATGAGCATTCTCTAAAAACCCTAGCCCTCTCTTCTTTCTCACTCCCTAGATCTCTCTATTCTCTTTTATTCTCTACTCTCTCGAATACCTAAAACCCTAATTAAGTCCTCATTTGCTTTTCTCTTTGAAACCTCCTCACACCCTTGCTCTCTCTATTGAAAACCCTAACTCTCCTTCTCACTTTTCTGTTTGCGAAACCCCACCTAAAACACTAACTTTTGTTTCGAAACTCTCTCAGTCCTTTTTCCTCACTCTCGGATCCCTATGTCTACTTCTCAGATCTCTGAAACCCTAACCTCATTTCCCCTCAACTGTTGCGAGCTACTGAACACCCATGAGTGTTCTTATCATGATGAGGCTCATTTTGAAACCTGTGAGGAGGCTTGATCTAGTTTTTTAGGTGGGGTTACCCCTCTTTGATGGGTTCGTGTGTGATGCAGTAGATAAGTAATGTAGCGCCCCAAACGCAGTGGGGCCCGGAGTGCTAATATTCCATAAACAACCCTCTGAAAACTCAGATACCACAATATCAACATACATAATTAACATAATCATACAGCCAATAGAAGGAAAATATGGTTATACAATTGTACATACCAGAGTACTACTCTCAACCAGTTATACTAAAATTTCCCAAAAAATTATACAACCCAGAATGTTCAAAAACAACTAAACATAACAAAATGGTATCCTACCAAGCCCACTCTAGGCTAAATCGTCTAGGTCCTGCCCTAAAGCTCCTAGACTCAGTTTCTTAAAGGTCCTAAAAAATTTGTATATTTAATGGGGTAAAACACTTCACAGTAAGAAAAAATAAATTATTGTCAGTGTACGGCTAACATGAGTCTAAATGAAATCAAACACCTCATTTAATTTACTTTAACTGGTAAATATGGTATTTATGTAATATAACTCACGCCTATACAGTTGGAAATACAAAATTTCTTCGCAATATAATTTGTTCAGCAAATAATAACATTTACATAAATTTACATACATGCTAGAAGAAACCCCCTTTTGGACAAACAACATCATCGTGTGTAAACCCCTATGATTGGATTGTGTGGTCTGAAGACTTGACCTAGCCTTGCCTAGCCTTCCACCTGACTAGGTCAAACGTCATGTCTGTACGTCTGATTTGCCTACGCAACCTGGTCTATACTCTAGGGGGGTACACAACCCTTTCATGGCCAAGTCAACTTTTGACTACCAACACTTCTATCCAAAACAGTGTGGTTGCACTATCTCAAATACTAGTCTGGGTACCGTACTTTCATCACAACTGATCCTTTGGGTTCTTAAACCATGTAATGCAATTTAAGTAATAAAACTGTAATGAAATTCTCATTTTCGTATTTTAGTATAACTATCAAATTAAACCCGGCACTCAGCCGTCATATCAACCCCGGCTCTCAGCCATCATATCTCATTTCACAAAATCCACCACATTTCCAGTATTTCCATCAAATAGTTCAAATCACATTTTTTCAATAATACCACAAAAATACTCATATTAAATTATGCAATAACGTATAGTTAAATCTCAGGCCACACGATTTATTCAATAATTATAATTATATAAACAACTGGAAAACAAATCATTAAGTGTATAACTATAATAATACCATAATACTAGATACTAGATATACCTATACTATAATAAGTACAATAATAAAGTATATAATCACAATAACACCATAATATTAAAGACTAGATATAACATATAATATACTAAGCATAAAGTATATAACTGCAATAATAATAAAGAGGATGAACATGAATATTAATTACAAGAACAAATATCATAAATAAAAATAATAAAAATTTTAAATGTGAACAAAATCTTGCACCCAAGAAGAATAAATCAATTAATATTTAATATGCATAAACAAAAATAATAAAAATTTAAATATGAGCAAAAAATCCTGCACTCAAGAAGAATAAATCAATTAGTATTTAATATGCATAAACAAAAATAACAAAAATTTAAATATGAACAAAAATCCTGCACCCAAGAAAAATAAATCAATTAGCATTTACACCATATGAAAAGTTAAGCAACAATAAAACTCTTTTTTTTTTAACATGAATATTAATAAAAATAATAAAAAGGAAACCTACAACTCACACTTTTAATATAATAAATAAAGAAAAATTCAAACTTTACATAAGGTGTGTGTGTGTTGCTGTGTGTGTGTGTGTGTGTGTGTGCATGTATATACAGTAGAGGGACTTACCACAGGCCGTTGGACTTGCAGAGGGTAAATACTGGTTCGTGGCTGGCCGGAGCAGCTGGAGGGTCTAGGACTTGCGGCAATAGCTGCAAAAGGGGGCTCGGCTGTGCTGGTGTTGCAGTGGGTGTGGGTGCGTGTACGTGGCTAGCTCACGTACGGTGGTTGTGGCCTAGCTCACGGTGGCTGGAGGCTTGCCGGAGCAAGGAAGATGGCTGTTCGGGGCTCGACTGCAGTTTGCTGGTTTGTCGTGGAGGAATGGCCGCTCGGTGGTGCTTGGCTGGGTGGTTGCTGGAGAAGATGATGACGGAGCCGCGAGAGAGAGAGGCGTGGCCTGCCGGAGTGTGGCGGCGATGGTGTGGCGCCAATAGTGACGGAGTGGTCCTGCGGTGGGGAGGACGCCATGAAGACAGCGACGAATGGTGGTTTGGGTTAGTTGCTGGGGCTGTGCTGCAGAGGTTGCAGGAGATGGCTGGAGTTCATGGAGGACGGAGATGGAGTGTTCGGCTGTTGGTGGTAACTGCTGGAGGATGAAGACGCTGCGGTGGCTGGCGTCGGAGGTTGGTGATGGCAGAGGCTGGAGCGGACCCGTGGGAGACTAAGAGAGGGAGAATAAGATGATCAAGGGAGAGAGGAAATGAGGAAGATGGCTGGAATGGCAAGGCCCCGAGTCGATGGAGTAGGACTGAAAGAGATGAGCAAAGAAGGTTTTTTTTTTTTGTTTTCTTTTTGGCTCTGTGTGCTGTGCGCTGCGCCCCCCCTTGTGTTGTGTGTGAATAAGCCTATGTATAGGCTATATCCCAAAAACCTTAAAAAGCCTTTCCTTTTTTGTTTTTATAATGATAATAATAATTATTATAATAATAATAATAGTAAGACAATAATAATAATAATATTAATACTAATACTAATAATAGTGGTAATAGTAAAAATAATCATAATAATAACAGTAAATAATCATAATAATAATTATAATAATAATAGTAATAATATAAAAAATAATAATACTAAAGTAATAGTAATAATACTACTAGCAATAAATAATGAATAATAACAATAATAATAATAATAGTAAAGTAGTAATAAAATAAAGACAATAAAAATAAAATAAAATTAATGACAATAATAATGGTAATGATATAAAAAAAAAAAAAAATAATAATAATAATAATAATGAAAATAATAAGAGGGGACCCCTTGTTCTACTTGGGTAGGGCAAAAATAAGGTGTCTACAGCTGCCCCTCTTTGTAGGCTTGGTTGCTTCAATGAAATGACAGAAACCCTCCTACGTTTTTTGTAGCAACAAGTCTGCAAAGATAAAAGACACCTATTTTAGCTAGGTCACACAACTCCGCATGGCTTTCAGGTTAATCAAGAGTTATTTATTTCTGCCAACCTAGGACGATTTGCACTGAATGTAAGAATCCAAGCCGAGGTACACAGGGATGGCTTGCTGCGAATGTAAGAATCCGAGCTATAGGGATACGATGATCTAAGCCATGGAACACAATGATGGCTTGTTTCGAATGTAAGAATCCGAGTTGTAGGGATACGATGATCTAGCCATGGGACACAATGATGACTTGCTTCGAATGTAAAAATCCGAGCCGTAGGGATATGATGATCCGAGCCATGGGACATAATGATAGCTTGCATCAAATGTAAGAATCCGAGTCGTAGGGGTTCGATGATCCAACCATGAGACACAATGATGGCTTACTTTGAATGTAAGAATTCGAGCCGTAGGGATACGATGATCTAGCCATGGGATACAATGATGGTTTGCTTCGAATGTAAGAATCGGAGTCGTAGGGATACGATGATCCGAGCCATGGGACACAATGATAGCTTACTTCAAATGTAAAAATCCAAGCCGTAAGGATACGATGATCCAGCCATGGGACACAATGATGGCTTGCTTCGAATGTAAGAATCCGAACCGTAGGGATACGATGATCCGAGCCATGAGACACAATGATGGTTTGCTTTGAATGTAAGAATCTGAACTGTAGGGATACGGTGATCCGAACCATGGGACACAATGATGGCTTGCTTCGAATGTAAGAATATGAGCCGTAGCGGATACGATGATCTGAGCCACCTCAACCAGCAACAAGGTGTGCAAGCAAAGTTTGGAAAGTGGTTAGTTTATTTAGAAAATGCACTTGTGGTAAGGTTCGAATGTCAATGAATGACTCCCTTATCTTTGGGATCTGTTGCCCAAGTTTCAAAATAAATCAATGTGTATCTGGGGTCAGCTACCCCAATTTCTAAATAAATCAATGTGCACTTGGGGTCAGCTACCCCAGCTCAGATATTAGCATAATAGGAATCTCTCAATTACAGATGTCAAATGATCATTTGGAAGTTTATTCAACAAGACAAGTATGAATGGTGCTCTATTACTGCTTGTGATGTTGGAATGCCATGATATGCTGCTATATGTATGCATGTTGCTAACTTATGATGTTAGAATGCAGTGATATGTTGCTATTAATATGCATGCTGCTAGCTTGTGATTTTTTCATTTTTTTTATTTTTTATTTTTTTTTTATTTTTTGTTCAATGCATAATGATGCATGAAATGTGTGAAATGTATGGTAATGCGTGAAATGTAAGATAACACATGAAATACATGAAAATGCATGATATGTAAGGCAATGGATGAAATGCATGACAATGCATGAAACGTAGGTAATGCATGACATTGTATGCATGATATGTAGGGTAATGCATGAAATGCATGAGAATGCATGAAATTAGGTAATGCATGAAATGCATGACAATGCTTGAAATTTGGACAATGTATGTCATATAGAGTAATGCATGGCAATGTATGAAATGTAGGTAATGCTTGAAATGCATGACAATGCATAAGATGTATGGTAATGCATGGAATGCATGGCAATGCATGAAATTTAGGTGATGCACAAAATACATGGCAATGCATGAGATGTATAGTAATGTGTGGAGTGCATGACAATATATATGAAATTTAGGTAATGCATGAAATGCATGATAATGCGTGAAATTTGGGTAATGCATGATAATGTATGAATCTTTTCTCCTAACACGCTTACGATCAATGACCTCATCTTTGATCTCTATATGAAACTTGCCGCATTTGAATGAGTATGTAATTGATCTTGGCTCAAATCTTCTTGATTCATCTGGGCATAGAAGTGATTGACTTGGCTCAAATGAAAGTTACAAAATCTGCCCCAGTTGAATGGATCTATAGCTGATCTTGACCATATATTCGTGTTCCAATTCGACAAGAAGGCTGGGTCCCACTGAAACTCAACTCAAAATTTGCCCCAGTTAAATTTATCTACCACTGATCTTGATTCTATTATTGGATTCTTCTTGGATAAGTAGATCTCTAAAACCTGACATGACTGTTGCTTCAATTAGACTGCTCTTTTCTCCACAAGGATCTTCTTTGGGTTGCATCCTTAGTGTTTTAAAATCTCTTTGAAATTTAAATAAATAAACATGCAATCAGATGACTTAATCTCAATAGGAATATGGATGGAATGCACAAATTTTCTTGTCTTTGCTTGATTTTTTGTGCTTATTAAAGAGGAGACAAATTTTACTAGTACCTTGACACTAATGCAACTTTGCTAGCTTAGGGAATCATATCAAAGGGAAAACCCCCACTTTTTTTTTTTTTTAGCCTCATAACCATAATTCCTCTACTGTATCACCACTTTAGAGATTATTTCTTACTTATTTCAAGCTTATTTCAAACTCCCTGTCTTGAATTATGGCTAGTGTCTCATTAAGTAGTCTGATCAAAATTCCAATCTCTGGGTGGACTTACGGGACGAAATGTAGGCTTAGGATTTAGGTTTCACTAAGAACGAGGAAACTAAGGCTCAATCCCCTCTCATAATGAAAATTTCTGCCCCAGTTTGTGGTGCAGTATTTGCAAAGTGTTGACCGAACTTGTCATTTGAACAAGCTGCCTATATACCTTTTCAGGATCAGGTCATTACGTAGTTTAGACTCAACATCGAGTGTGACAAATCATTTGAGACAATGACATATACCAATCTGGTTAGGACTTTCATTTGGACCGTAATGTAGTCTAGGGGTATGGGTTAAAGAAGAAAAGAGTTAAATAAGGCTCAAAATCATCAATTTCATCAAGGGTAATTTGGTCAAAGATCACATGTGTAGTATGTCCCTTATTTTTATTTCTTCTTCCTTTTCTTCTTTTTCTTTCCTTTTTTTTCTTTTTCTTTTTTCATCATCTTCTTCTTTTACCGCAACTTTTGCTTTTCTTTTTATAAAGAAGTCTTTACTTCATTTTCATTTGAATTCTATTTAGGACTGATTTTTTTAAAACTGTCCCAGTATGGGGTGTGATCCTTTGACACGTCATTTACGAAAAGAATTTTTCAAGCTCAAAAATGGCTTGCAAGGGATTTCTTCTTTGACTTTCTTCTAGGTAGCAAAAAAATGGCCTGCTATAATTTTGGTGGTGATCATTGCCTCAAATGACTTGTCAAACACTAGGTGACCCAAGCCTAGGTTGAATTTTTGGTGAACTGACTTTTAAGAAAAACCTGGTTTAACATTCAGGCTCAACTTGGTAAACAAATAGTAAATCATTGTTCGGTTCTTTTTTTAGGGATACTGGTTGACCAAGGATGGCTACCCCTCATTTGATCAGAATATAATCATCATACCTTTAAGGCACCAATCATAATTTAGATAATAAAGACATGATACTTTTTCATCAATTTCGTCAAACAAATGTAGGACCAAGCTTGATAAGTCATTTTTGTTTATTTCTCCTACAACTTTTCATCATTTCGAAATCCACATCCCACCAAGCTCCTTGACAATATCTTGAAGTGGTGTTCTTTACTTCATCTTGGAGGCTTTTCCTTCATCTACTTTTTTTTTTTTTGTTTGCCCCATTGAATAGACCCCTGAAATCAACTCATGGCTACAAGTTCTTTGTACTAATAAAATTATTTCCTATGTCACACAAAATGCAAGCAAAAAGAGGCAAAAATTGGCATAGGGTGATGATCCAAGGAGGATGAATTGAGATGAGACTAAAAGACATTCTTATTTCATTCAATTTCAAAAATGATTTAAATGAAAAGCATGGATGCATTCCTCTTATTATTACCTTTAGGTGATCAAGTGTATCATTTCTGTATCCTGTGAGCTCACTTCTAAAGTTAAATACCAATCAATCTTCCAACCCGATGAAATTTATTACATTCTTAGCAACGGGTCCCCATGATCCTAACCTTTTTTTGTAGAGAGATCATCTTGCTCTACTCAATATTGGAATCCAAGATCTTTAACTTTTCCACCTTGGCCCATGATTTTGCAGACAATTGGAATATGATTATTGACCCATTGGAGATGACTATGCATGCATGGTTATGAAATTGAACATGAAATGATTATGTTATGCAATGAGTGTTTATGCATGGGTGTACCTAGTGCACAAATACATACCAATAGGGATATGAACATGTATGCAACCTATCGTGCATGACTATGCATGGAATGAAGTGCATGAATGCAATGTAACCTAAATAACTACTTTGCCAGAATTTTGGAAAAATCCCACTAATGAAAGATTTCAAGATTAAGACGACCATTAATGGGTCACGATTTCAATTCAATTCTTCCCTTAACCATTCCTTTCCTTGATGACTGTCCATATACCTCAGATTCTATGAAGGGTCAGATTATGATCTGAGGTTGGGGTTGACCCAGGCTAGTCAATCCATTAGATTTGTTCAATGCAGGCTCATGGGTGTACCTAGTGCACAAATACATACCAATAGGGATATGAACATGTATGCAACCTATCGTGCATGACTATGCATGGAATGAAGTGCATGAATGCAATGTAACCTAAATAACTACTTTGCCAGAATTCTGGAAAAATCCCACTAATGAAAGATTTCAAGATTAAGACGACCATTAATGGGTCACGATTTCAATTCAATTCTTCCCTTAACCATTCCTTTCCTTGATGACTGTCCATATACCTCAGATTCTATGAAGGGTCAGATTATGATCTGAGGTTGGGGTTGACCCAGGCTAGTCAATCCATTAGATTTGTTCAATGCAGGCTTGTGAACTTTAGTATGCACTTGGAACTCGAGTATTTTGAAATATGGGCTTCAATGTATTTGATGATGGGATTAGACCCTAGTTGAAAAGGAATTGGGTTTGGATTACTTGAAAAATGTTGGCCCAATTTTTTAGGCAATGGGGTCGAAGCCCTCTTTTAAAATCTGGGTTTGACCCTTTTTGAAAATCAGGCCTGGGCCGAGTTTTTGCTTAAGAAAAGGTCGTGTAATAACCTGAAAAAAAAATATTAATAATTAATTAAAATTATTAATTAATTAAGTGGTTAAACACTATTCAATTAATGTAGTAAATAAACAAATAAAAATAAATTGTATGAAAAAAATAATTATTAATTAATTAATGAATTAATTAAATATTATTAAATAAATAAATAAATAAAATAGTAAAGAAAAAATGAAATAAAGATATATGTACATATATATATATATATATATAAGATTAATATAATATACGTTATATATATATATATATATATATATATAAGTTTATTATATTATATATAAGCTTGTGGATACATATAACATATTACTTAAGATATATATAATATATTACCTTAGAGCTTCCTGTAGAAGCTGGATCCAATTTTAAAATTGGACGTGCAGAAGCAGAAGCCTCACGCTCTTTCCTTCTTTCAGTCCGTCTCACTATCCATCGTCTTCGTCTCCACCCTCTCTCTCTCTCTCTCTCTCTCTCTCCTCAAGTTCGTTGGCCTAACGAGTGCCGATCGAAAAACGGAAAGTGCCGTTGGATTCCTAATTCCGCCACCGAAATTTCTACTAGAGCGGATTTGTCGTGGGAGCGGTGTATGTACAACTCCTGGGGAAAGGTTTATTTTCCCTAATTTCTTAATTTCTGGTTAAATCTACTATTGAATCGATGATCAGATACCACCACGTGGTCCTAGTCATCGTTCTCATTATTTTGGCGTAGGTAATTTTTCAATTGGGATTTTCTAGGCCCTACTCCAAATCGAGAGTAAGATTTGAGAAATTTGGTAATTTGACTAAATTTAAGGGTATATTTATTTATTTAGAAATTATGGCCCTAGGAAATATTTAATAATATTTTATTTAGGAATAATTTAGTGGAGTTAGAAATTTTTTATTTAGGGTTCGGGTGAGCGCCGCAGGTATTTTTCGGGATCCTTGTTGGCATAGTTCAAGAAATTAGGTAAGGGAAAAAATATATATTAAATCAGAATTTTTATGAATTTAATGGAAAAATAAATTGTGTTATATGTACGTGTATATGTTTCGGTATGGGTAAAATGTCAATTGTTTAAATTATATATTTTTTCGAGTTTAGAGTTGTTCAGTAGATATGTATATGCGAAAAAGAACTGATGAAAGTGAGAAATATTTTTAGGATAATTAAGTAAGAAATGAAACATATTTTCAATATATAAACATTAAATGTTGGTTGGCTTATTTTATAGGTAGTGTATGAATTTTATTGCTAAATTGTGTGGCATGAGAATCTGTGCAAATTATATGTTAAATGTATGAGATGCAGACTAAGTAAGTAAAATAATGAGAATAAAATATGATATGGACAATGTTGCCTGTGTATGTTTAATGCAACCATGTAAAGGTACGATAGCTGAAAGCCGAGTTAGCAGATCTGGCTCATTTCTATGTGGACTAACTAATGACAGTTAAAAGGAACTGTGTTAGATTCTAGTGCATTTCTATGTGGACTAACAAATGACGGCTAAAGAGCGGTTGTAGTACAAATGAATGAAATGAAAACGTTATGAAATGAAATGACAAGGAATGACAATGCAATGAAATGAAATGTGAAACGTGAATGATAGAAATGGGAAAGAGTCACTTAAAGTAAAATGTAATGCAATGTTAAGCTATGAATATGAACAAATGTGTATGATTGAATAATGATAGAAAGAATGACGTTTTATGATATTAGAAGTATGAATGTATGTAGAACATGTTACGATTGGGTAAGGTGTACCTTTCGCCTGAGGGCTTGCTGAGTAAGGCGAGTGCACTAGTAGCTACAGATGTAGCTGTAGCCGCATAACGTACTAGGGCAGAGGGAACCTAATTGTATAGGTGGGTAGATTTCCCTATCCTTAGGGCCTTCGCCGATAAACTTTTGTATGAACTATGTGAGTACGAGATCAATTTATCACTTGAGGGCTTACTGAATAAGTTGAGTACCTTGATATGCTTTTGCTGCGACCTTTGGGTTGCCTAAGTATTAGAGTAGAGAGGTGCTATTTGTATGGGCGGGTAATCACCCTTATCATTAGGTAATCTCGTGAGTTAAACATTTGCATGTGTTTGATTAGGATCAGAAAATGGTTTCACGAAATTATGTTAATGATTTGCAAATATTATAGAATGATATGTATAATCTCATGATGGCCACACGCTGAGTTTAATATATTGTTTCTTCCCTTACTGAGATGTGTCTCACCCGAATATGAAATTATCTTTTTCAGGAGTTCCTTGAGATCAAGCTTAGAGAGCTCGAGATTTTATAGCATTTTTGGTAAATAGAAACAGAAAATGGTATATTTTTATGTTAATTATGATATGTATATTTTATATTTATGATTTATGTTTTAAGTTTTGTAAAGTATGGATGGTTGTGAAACATACTGGTATTTGTGGATAATGTTTTGGAGATATGTATATATTTGAATACAGGTGGATGATCAATTTATTATGGTTGGTAATTAGAATTAGTAAACTCAGGTATTATGTTATATGGAGATTATGATGTATGTTTTCCGCTGCGTATGTTATGGTTTATGGATCTATCAAGATATTATCAGGTGTAACGCGACGGACCTAGGTTTATGGGTTCGGGGCATTACATTGTGGTATCAGAGCAAAGCAGTAGTTACCCCCGATCCTCGGGAACTCTCGCGTATGAATGATTGTGGCGAAGTAAGACTCTCCCCCTGGGGGCTTGCTGAATTGAGGGAAAGCGATACGGAATGCCTTAATCTCAGTGAGTGCTTTGATTGGTACCTATTGTTGCCACCGGCGCAAGGCCCCTAAGGGAAAGTAACAACTCCCGAAAGGGGGACATTACATTGTTGTATCAGAGTAATGTCCAGCTGGAAGTGTGATTAGATTCACATCGCTCGGATAAGGAAATATTAGAGTATTAGGTTAGGAATGATTTATACTAAAGTATAGGATTAAGTTGCGATAAGGATAGGAATGGGTAGATTAAGATACCATTAGGAATTTCGAGTTGTGTTTCGTAAGCTTGGGGGCAAAAATCCCTTGATGGTCTTCTTTGTTTTTCTGAAGAAGTTGCTAGCTTCAGAAAATCATGGTAAATCCACTGATGGTGATGTTTCTGAGCAGAGAAATTCGAACTTGAGATTTGAACTCGATGGTGAGGTTAGTTGATTTTAGAGGTTATGGTATCGAGGGAAATCAACAGATACCACTAGGTAGAGGTGGACGAGCACGTGGTTATATGATGGTCCTAGATGAGGTAGATAAAGTCAAGAGGGCAGGTATGAATTTATGTTGAAGATGATGATGATTTTATTTAATTATTGATGATGCAAAAATTTGTTTGGGAGACATATTTATTGAATGTTATGAACTTGGTTACTTGGTTTCAAAGGTTATGACATTGGGATATAATGAGTTATGAATTCCTGAGATGAAAGATTAGGTAACGAATTTCAAGAACGAAATTTCTTAAAGGAGGGAAGAATGTAATAACTCAAAAAATTTTTTTTAATAATAATAATAATTAATTAAAATTATTAATTAATCAAGTGGTTAAACACTATTAAATTAATGTATTAAATAAACAAATAAAAATAAATAGTATGAAAAAAAATAATTATTAATTAATTAAATATTATTAAATAAATAAATAAAATAGTAAAGAAAAAAAATGGAATAAAGATATATGTATATATATATATATATATATAAGATTAATATATTATAAGTTATATATATATATATATATGTACGTTTATTATATTATATATAAGCTTGTGGATATATATAACATATTACTTAAGATATATATAATATATTACCTTAAAGCTTCCTAAAGAAGCTGGATCCAATTTTAAAATTGGATGTGCAGAAGCAGAAGCCTCACGCTCTCTCCTTCTTTCAGTATGTCTCACAGTCCATCATCTCCGTCTCTCTCTCTCTCTCTCTCTCTCTCTCTCCTCAAGTTCGTCGGCCTAACGAGCGCCGATCGAAAAAGGGAAGGTGTCGTTGGATTCCTAACTCCACAACAGACATTTCTATTGGAGTGGATTTGTCGTGGGAGCGGCGTATGTACCACTCCTGGGGAAAGGTATATTTTCCCTAATTTCTTAATTTTTGGTTAAATTTATTATTGAATCGACGATCATACACCACCACGTGGTCCTAGTAGTCGTCATTGTCATTTTGGCGTAGGTAATTTTTCAATCAAAATTTTCTAGGCTCTACTCCAAAGCGAGAGTGAGATTTGAGAAATTTGGTAATTTTACTAAATTTAAGGGTATATTTATTTATTTAGGAATTATTACCTTAGGAAATATTTAAATAATATTTTATTCAGGAATAATTTATTGGAGCTAGGAATTTTTGATTCAGGGTCCGGGTGAGCGCCACAGGTATTTTTTGGGATCCCTGTTGGCGTTATTCAAGAAATCAGGTAAGGGAAAAAATATATATTAAATCATAAGTTTTATAAATTTAATGGAAAAATAAATTTTGTTATATGTACATGTATATATTTCGGTATGGGTAAAATGTCAATTTTTTAAATTATATATTTTTTTTCGAGTTTAGAGTTGTTTAGTAGATATGTGTATGTGAAAATGAACTAATGAAAGTGAGAAATATTTTCAAGATAATTAAGTAAGAAATGAAGGTATCTTCAGTATATAAACATTAAATGTTGGTTGGCTTATTTTACAGGCAGTGTATGAATTTTATTGCTAAATTATGTGGCATGAGAATCTGTGCAAATTATATGTTAAATGTATGAGATGCAGGCTAAGTAAGTAAAACAATGAGAATAAAATATGATATGGATAATGTTGTCTGTGTATGTTTAATGCGACTATGTAAATGTACGACAGTTGAAAGTCGGGTTAGCAAATCTAGCTCATTTCTATGTGGACTAACTGATGACAGCTAAAATGAACTGTGTTAGATTCTAGCGCATTTCTATGTGGACTAACAAATGACGGCTTAAGAGTGGTTGTAGTACAAATGAATGAAATGAAATGACAAGGAATGACAATGCAATGAAATGAAATGTGAAACGTGAATGATGCAAATGGGAAAGAGTCACTTAAAGTGAAATGCAATGCAATGTTAAGCTATGAATATGAACAGTTGTGTATGATTGAATAATGATAGAAAGAATGATGTTTTATGATATTAGAAGTATGAATGTATGTAGAACATGTTACAATTGGGTGAGGCGTACCTTTCACCCGAGGGCTTGCTGAGTAAGGCGAGTGCACTAGTAGCTACAGATGTGGCTGTAGCCACATAACGTACTAGGGCAGAGGGAACCCACTTGTATGGCCGGGTAGATTTCCCTATCCTTAGGGCCTTCGCAGATAAACTTTTGTATGAACTGTGTGAGTATGAGATCAATTTATCACTTGAGGGTTTACTGAGTAAGGTGAGTGCCCTGGTATGCTTTAACTGCGACCTTTAGGTTGTCTAAGTATCAGAGTAGAGGGGTGCTAATTGTATGGGCGGGTTAGCACCCCTATCATTGGGTAATCTCGTGGGTTAAACATTTGCATGTGTTTGATTAGGATCATAAAACGGTTTCATGAAATTATGTTAATGATTTGCAAATATTATAGAATGATATGTATAATCTCATGATGGCCACACACTGAGTTTAATATATTGTTTCTTCCCTTACTGAGATGTGTCTCACCCGAATATGAAATTATCTTTTTCAGGAGTTCCTCAAGAGCGAGCTTAGAGAGCTCGAGATTTTATAGCATTTTTGGTAAATAGAAATAGAAAATGGTATATTTTTATGTTAATTATGATATGTATATTTTATGTTTTATGATTTATGTTTTAAGTTTTGTAAAGTATGGATGGTTGTGAAACATACTGGTATTTGTGGATAATGTTTTGGAGACATGTATATATTTGAATACAGGTGGATGATCAATTTATTATGGTTGGTAATTAGAATTAGTAAACTCAGGTATTATATTATATGGAAATTATGATGTATGTTTTCCGTTACGTATGTTATGGCTTATGGATCTATCAAGATCTTATTAGGTATAACGCGTCGGACCCAGGTTTAAGGGTTCGGGGCGTTATAGGTCGGGCCCAAGTTTGTTTTTAAAGAATTGGGCCCAATTTATTTGAAAAGGGTTGGGCCGACCCATATTTTAAAATGCTTGGGCCAAGTTTTTCATTCTTTGAAAGGATGGGCCATAATTTCATTATTGGGCTTTTTCAAAATACTAGCTAAGTAGTATGTAAGTCTAAAATGGATGCAAAATGCATGGTATAATACAAGGTATCTCACAACATATATACAATATGTCATACGTGGAGAAGGATGTGGCTCCTGTCCTTCCCCAGGGTAGGTACGTATATATAGGGTTCTTCATGACACTATCATAGTTAAGGAAAACTATATACAAGTATGTGTGGGTAGGCCTTAATCCCTATTGATAAAAGGTTCTCAATCTAACCTCCATCCTCGCCCAAAGGGTTTGGACAAAGTTTAAACTGAGCAGAGTGGTTCGCGGGTCTCCATAAGCCCTGCCACGTGGGGACAAACGCTATTACACTCCTACCTAACCCTAACAGGTAAAACTTAGGTATAAAGTTGAAGGTGTGAATTCAAATTTTAACCTATTTCCACTACCCCCCACACATTTCACCTGCTTATTCAAGCACTCATGGAAACAAATATTTTCGTAAGTAGCAACGGGTATTGTCAACATGGAACTAATTGTTAAATTAATTCACCGAATAATTTATTATATAGTACGAAACCTTCACATTAATTACTACATTCACCACGGGGAGCTGAATATCACATTACTTAAGGGGATCTTCTATATGGAAACCACATATTACATTGCTAAAGACATTCTACCTATGTGGAATAGAATATTACACATTTATTAAATATCTACCTAATGGAAGACTAAGTGTTCACACTTATTAAAAGTACACACCTATTGGAAATTAATATTCACCTAATTAGGATCCCTACCTATTGGAAACAAATATCACATAATTAAGGTACCTCCCTTATGGAAGTAAATATTCACTTTATCAAGATATCACCAATATGGGAAACTAAGTATTCACCATAATTAAAGATACATAACTATATGGAAACTAAATGTTATACATTGAATTATGGATTTTTACCTATATGGAAACAAATATATACTTAATTACGGGTATCTATCTATGGGATCACTAACTATTCCATATTAACTCTATTGATAATCTACACTATGGAATGAAATCTATATATATATATATATGTATATTTGTATATTTTTAAGTTAAACAGGTTATAATTTTAACAATTTATTATTCATACATTAGGGGTATTTTATTTATAAATAAAGTGGAGTAATTAAACCTTAATAAGTTAGATTGGGATAATTCCTAATAATTATTGGCTCGACCTCAAGATCCCTAGGTGCAGTCGCCTGCCATTTGCGACTACCCTAGGCACGAGTGCCCGGCCGAAATAAAAATAATTTTTAGTATTTTCGGGAAAAGGTGTACTTGAAATGTCAGAGTCGGCCACTAACCTTTGTGTGGTTAGAATCGACATGAGTTACTACTCCCGTTAAGGGTAGAGTGGGTCTACGTTACTAAAGCTTTCGGTCCATGATTCGTGTACGCAGGGGAGGCTACCAGCTCCCCTAGCGCTCGTTCTTACGAATATACCTAACGAATTTTGGATTCCTTAAATTTTTAAAAGTCTTTCACATTACACCTCTATTAAGGGATTTATAAATATACATACAATATCAATAAACTCATTAATAAATCAGCAGATCATAACGAAAATATTGTACTATATATATTTCCCTTGGAACTAGGTACGTGAAAGCCGAAAGCATCTACCTTTGCTTTATAACTAGGAATAAAAATCAGAAAGTAGTTAAGAAAATACGCTCCCAAATTGGAATCTCGGGGTTTTTTCTTATCTGGAAAATTTAGTATGGAGGTTTCAACATATGGTAATGGGAATACATCATACCTGTTGTAACATATTACGAATTTCAAATAATAATAAATAACTAATACTATAAATTATACTAGATCTAACCTATAACATATAAGCATAACAATAAAGTATATAACCACCCACCCGTAATACTACAGGTCGTTTGACTTGCAGAGGGTTGTGACTGGTTCTTGGCTGGCCGGTGCGCTGCAGGGTCTAGGACTGCGGCAATACTGGCAGAAGGGGGCTCGGCTGTGTTGGTTGTTTGCAGTGGCCTTGGGTGCGGTGTATGTGGCTGGTCTCAACGTATGTGGCTGTGGCCTGCTCACCGGTTGCTGAGGGTTGTCGGAGCAAGAAGATAGTTTTGTTGGGCTCAACTGCAGTTTGCTAGTCCTGTCGTGGAGGAATGGTCGTTCTGGTGCTCGGCTAGGTGGTTGCTGAGAAGATGATGATGAGCCGCGAGAGCGAGAGAGACATGCTGTCAAGTGGGCGCCAATGGCGAGGCGTGGTCCTGCGTTGGCGAGACACCGTGAGACATCAGGATGGTGGTTTAGAGTTTGTCTAGGTTAGTTGCTGGGCTGTTCAACAAAGGTTGCCGAAGATGGCCGACGTTCCTGGAGGACGGCGATGGATGTTCGACTGGTGGTGAGTA